>NW_005198829.1:43145-60110 GCF_000372725.1 Emiliania huxleyi CCMP1516
GGGGTTCCGCTATGGGGGGTTAAGCGGTCCGCATGGGAGCCTTCTCGAATTTGGGTTGGGTTATCCGGAACCGGAAAGCCCCCCCCCCCTTGGGGGGTTCTCGTGCCTGCGTGTAGAGGACGCGCAGCGAGTTCTGGTGGTCGGCCGGCGCGGCGGGCGCCTTGTGCTTGAATGCGAGCACCTGCAGGCGGACAGGGATGTGTGGGGTGGGTACGGGGTGGGGTGGGGTGGGGGTGGGGAGGGCGGCGAGAGTGGGCGCCTTGTTGGTCGCACCGCCCGCAAAGAGGTTGGCAGCGAGCGCCTTCTTGTACTCCTCCTGAAGGGGGGGTAGGGGGTGAGGAGGGGCGAGGGAGAGGGAAGGGCGTGGATGTGCGTTTGAATGTAGGGAGCGGCGCAAGCGGCCGCGCCTTTGCAGGCGACGCGTTTACGGTGGCATTCTCCTCTTCGCGCGCGCGCGTGAGCTCAAAGTGGGAGACGTCCATGTCCATGGCTGAGCGCTGAGGAATGAAGCGGTCGCCGTGCGGCCGCGACACGGGCGTGCGGCCGCGCCTCGTCGCCTCCTCGCCTGGTGCGCTCGACGGCAGCCGAGCTGCCGCGCTGCGCTTTTGCGGGGTGCCCTGCATCGCGTTCATGCACTCTTCGAACTGCGTGGCGTTCATGTTTGTTTCGTGTAGTAATCCTGCGGCGGAGCAGCGGTGGCGAGGTGGCGTCGAGCGCGGGCGCCGGAGCGCGTTAGGGGTGCGTTGCGTTGGCGCGTGCGAGGGGCGCGCGGGCCGGCAATGGCGTGCGAAGCGCTTTGGGCAGGCTGTCCAGCGCTGCTTTTGTTTCTTTTTCAGTGGAAGTTGTTTGTTGTGCTCTTGTTTGTTTCTCTTGGCACCTTGGAGTGCTGGGGGGGGCGACAGGGAGGATATGGCCTTGAGTTATGTGTACGCCAACTCAGGGTGTGTGGCAGCCAGCTGGCTGTGTGTCTTGTGAGCCTTTTGTGTCTGTGTGTCGCTCGTGCGTGTCGTCATCATCTGTCCAGCGTCCACCCATACCGCGTTGGTGTCCAGTCCGAGCCTGGCTGTTCTTCACCTTTCTACCTACCTACCTTGCTGTGAGCTTGTTTGTGTCTGTGTGTCGCTCTTGCGTGCCGTCATCATCTGTCCAGCGTCCACCCATACCGCGTTGGTGTCCAGTCCGAGCCTGGCTGTTCTTCACCTTTCTACCTATGTATGTTGGTAGTGGTGCGATTGTGCGTCAGGCGAAAGGCGAGCGCCGGCGGAAGGTGGCACGCCGAGCGTGTCAGCTAAGGGAGGCGATTGCGCGTCAGGCAAAAGTTGTTGATGGCCGACGACGTCGCCTTCGCTTCGGCTTGCGATGCCGAATCCGCTCCTGTTCGTCGGCAAGGGCGCGGCGCTGACGGCGGCGGCCCGAGCGGCTGACAAGGCGAACGAAGGCGGCGGAGCATTCCAGCGGCTGGGCGAGGGCCGCGGCGCGGCAATCCGGCTCGCGTGGCCGGCGGAGGCGCTGCACACCGTGCCGCACGAGAGGCGGGCGGCGGCGGGCGACGCGGACGACCCGTTCGCGCACGGCCGTCCGATCACCAAGAGGGCGAGGCGCGCGGCGGGCGAGCTGCGCGCCGTGCAGCACCAGGAACGTGCGGAGGCGCCCAGAGAGGCGGAGCTGGCGGCGGCAGAGGAGCGGACGGCGGAGCAGGCGGCGCTGCTGGCGCCGCTCGCGGCGACGGACACCACGGCGCGCCTGGCGAAGCGGAGGCGGAGCGCCCTCGTGGCGGCGGTGCTGCATCAACCCATTGCGGAGCCGGCGGGCCGGGCGGCTCAGATGCTCGCGCCGCTCGGCGAGCACTTGAAGAGGCAGTGCGACGAGGTGGCGAAGCGGTGGGACGACTTCCAGACGGAGATGGAGCGGCTTGACGAAGACGGCGGCGATGCGGACATGCGCTCCAACTTTGCGAACGGGATGCGGGACGGGTATCCGTGCCAGCAGCTCACCCTCGTGTTTCTGCAGTATCTGCTGACGAGCCGCATCCGACAGTCGCACGCGTCGCGGCGGCAGGGGTGTGAGCTCGTCGGGCGGGGGGCGAAGACGGTGGGAGTGCAGTTCAACATCATGCGGAGCCACGTGTGGCCGATCCTCTTCGGCGAAAAGGGCTTCCCGGCGGGACAGGAGGCGATGGCGTACTGGCGACCCATCCGCGACCATTTCTCGAGCCTCGTGGGAGGAGGGAGAGGGAGCGGCGGGGTCGAGCAGCTCGCCGTCGTCGCGCAGGCGGCGGCCAGCGTGTTGCAGGTGGCGGTGGGCGCGAACGCGACCACCGCGGCGGCGGCTGGCGACGCGGCGAGCCAGGCCGTGCAGCTGGCCATGAGGGCGGCGACTGCGCCGAGCTTGACGCGACAGCACTTGGGCCAGACCGGCCAGTACATCTTGCAGGACGCCCTGCTCAGCGAGTGGGTCGAGGTGAACGAGGCGTTCGTGCTCAACGCGTACGTCACCCTGGCGCGGCAGACCGGGTGTCGGCCCGGGATGGTGGTCAACGTGGGCCACGACTCGGTCGATCAGAACGGCGCGTGGGCCCACTGCGCGCCGCTCGTCTGGCAGGACCTGCTGGTCGGCAAGCTCGAGGAAGGGTTGGAGCTGCCGCACGGCGGCGGCCTCGCGTGGTTCTACTTCGAGCTCATCTATCAGCGGGCGAAGGGGCAGTATTTCTCGAACGTGCAGTATGGAACGTGTGTCACGCCCGACTCGGATGAGATGATACGCCTTGGGACGGTGACGCTGCAGCGCCTGATGGTGCGGACGGCGGCGGCCAAGGCCGTGTACGCGAACCTGACTCACGCGGAGGTGGTGGCGCTGCGGCAAAAGGTGGATCACCCGGGTGGGTTCGCGGGGCTGGACCTTGCGGACACGAGGTACGGGTCGTGGGCCGACCTGGTGGCGGCGTGCCGCGAGTCGCACTGGGTGCTGGATGAGGCGGCCGTGGGCCGCGCGGTGTTCCCGATGATCGACAAGGCGACGGGCAACTTCCTGCTCGGGTCGCGAGACACGTACCTCGGGGAGGAGCTGTGCAAGCGGCTCAATGAGATCGGCGTCAGCCTGGGCTACGCGCGGAACGTGTACGGCGCGTGGTGCTTGCGCAAAGATGCGTGCGAGATGCAGGCGACGGGCAGCAACGCCGACGCCATCAACCTTGCGGCTCGCGTGCTCGCGCACAGGCGGGTGAACGGCCGAACCATGGATCGGTGCTACCGATCAGACCTGCGGCTGCGCGACCTGGGGCGGCGGTGGCGCGGCTCGGACTCGTCGATGCCGCTGCACGACGCGCTCTCGTCGCCGAGCGCGCAGCGAGTGCCGGCGGCGGGCGCGGCGGCGGCGCTCACCTTCTCCGAGCTGCCGGCGGACGCGCCGGAGCGCGACGAGGTGGAGAAGCGCGACGAGGTGGTCAGGGCGCGGCGCGAGGAGGCTGCTGCGGCGCAGAAGGCGCTGGAGGCGGTGCGCGCGACGGCGCCTCCGCTGGAGGCGGAGGCGGACGGGGCGGACGGGGATCACGAGGAGGGCGACTCCGCGGAGCGAGCGGAGAGGGCGGTGAGGGCGGCCAACGAGCGGCTGAAGAACGCGAGGGTTAAGGCCGCACGGGCGGCGGGGCGTGTGCCCCGGGGGGGGAAGGGTCGACCGCAGCTGTCCGAGGCCGTGCTCACGTTGGTGGCTGACGATCCAGACGTGGTCAGGGAGAAGGCGGCGGTGCAGGAGGCGAAGCGCTGGCGCGAGCGGGTGAAGGCGCAGAAGGCGACGTCGCTCGGCATCGGGCGGTCGACGGTGCGGCAGGCAGCTCGCGCTGTAGAGGGCGGCGAGGAGGCGTTGCGGGCGCACGCGGCTGCGGTGGCCAAACGGTCGAGCGTGCTGTGGCACGCGAAGGTGATCGCGGTGGGCGACTACTCGTCGCGACTGTGGCACGAGGGGCAGGAGGAGCTGCGGACGGATCCGCGGCTGCGGTTGGAGCGATGCGCCACGCACAGCTGGCCAGCGATGACCGAGCAGCAGGCGGTCGTCTTCGGCCTCGAGCGGCGGGATCGAACTAGCGAGTGGCGCGTGCTGCGGCTTCTGCCGCGCCAGCTGCAGTGGGCGGTGGCGGAGGCGGATTTGCTGGGCGCTGCGCGATGCAACTTGGGCGGCAAGGGCGAGAGGGAGCGCGCGTACGACGCGGTGATGCGTGCGACACAGGGCGCGTTGGGCATGGCATGCGTCAGCTGCGGAAGGGCGGGTGACGAGTTGCCTGCGACGTGCAAAGAGCTGGCGTCTGCGCGCTGTGTTAGCTGCGGCGAGCAGCAGGTGTGCCGCCCGTGCGTCAGCGACGTGGAGCCGTGCGAGGCGCACGCGGTGTGGCTGCGGCTGTGTGCTGCGGGTCGCCTGGGCCCGAGGCCGGAGGCCGCCATGTTGGCGGAGCACGCCGCGACGGAGCTGGCGTTGCAGGAGGAGGGGCTGGACGTGCTGGACGATGAGGCGATATTGGAGGTCCTCGAGCCCGAGGATTCCGCGCTGGAGGGGGTGGCGGAGGAGGGGGTGGCGGAGGAGGGCTTGGGGGAGGAGCCTGCATCGCGAAGGATGCGTGTGGAGGAGCTGTTCGAGCTCTCCGCATTTGGCGAGGAGCCACCCAGCAGCCAGGCGAGTGCAGAGGGATGCTGCTAAGGGATGTGGATCTGTGGGGTGCGAGCGAGTCAGACAGTGCGGGCGAGTGATGTGTTTAGTATGTTCTAGTGTGCGGGTTGCTGTTCGAGACGGAGTCGAGAGGACGCGCGGCTGTATGGTGTAGAGTAGGTGCTTGTTGATTGTTGTTAGAGCGCGGCGCTTGTGAGTGAGAGTGTGGGCGACCGATTGGCTCGGAGGACTGCGCAGGGCGTCACCCAAGTAGAAGTCTCGCCCCCTCGGTACTCTCTGAATTTTCACGCGCGGGTGGTGGCTGGGCCGGCAGGTGGCGGCGGTGGCTGAGTGCCGACGGGCGGGGCTGCGAGGCGAGGCATGTGCGGGTGGTGTGAGGGCTCGGTCACGATGGCGACGGCGCCGTTGCAGCGTGGGGAGACGGGGGCGGCGGGGAGCCTAGAGGGAGACGTGGCGACGAGGGCGGAGGAGGCGGACGCGCGGGTGATGGCTGGGCCGACAGGGATGGCGGCGGTGGCCGAGTGCCGACGGGCGGGGCTGCGAGGCATGTGCGGGTGGTGTGCGGCCTCGGTCACGATGGCGACGGCGCCGTTGCAGCGTGGTGAGGCCGGGGGCGGCGGGGAGCCTAGAGGGAGAGGTGGCGACGAGGGCGGAGGAGGCGGACGCGCGGGTGGTGGCTGGTCCGGTAGGGATGGTGGCGGTGGCCGAGTGCCGACGGGCGGGGCTGCGAGGCATGTGCGGGTGGTGTGATGGCTCGGTCACGATGGCGATGGCGCTGTTGCAGCGTGGGGAGGCGGGGGCGGCGGGGAGGCTAGAGGGAGAGGTGGCGACGAGGGCTGAGGAGGCGGACGCGCGGGTGGTGGCTGGTCCGGTAGGGATGGTGGCGGTGGCCGAGTGCCGACGGGCGGGGCTGCGAGGCACGCGCGGGTGGTGTGCCGCCTCGGTCACGATGGCGAAGGCGCCATGCAACAAAAGAGGTTCATCGAAGGGGTACCTCGCAACTTTCACGGGGGGTACCTAGCAACATTCACGGGGAGACGCCCGGAGGCCATAGCCGGAGAGCCTCGCCGCGGCGTCGGAGGACGCCGCCGTCGCCTAGACTCCCCTAGGTAGGTAGGTAGTAAGGTCCTACCTACCTGCTGTCACTTGTAGTGAGCGTCGGGCTGGTGGTTCGACACCGAGTTTGAAAGATCTGTTTCTCTACGTCTCTCTTCACAGGAAAATCCTGTGAAGAAAAGCGGAGAAAAAACAGAAACCTTTTCTGCCTCGGCCTTAGCCGTCGGTACTCTGATATCCGAGCTCCTACCTACCTTGCTGATACCGCGTAGGTGTCCAGTCCGAGCCTGGCTGTTCTTCACCTTCCTACCTAACCTAACCTAACCGAGACATTTGAGATTTTTAGAAGCCAACAAGAAATCTGGCACCAACAGTGATTTGGGCTCGGCAGCTTGTCGACTACCACTCTACCAGCCGAAGCCGGAGTCGGAACCGTGGCCGAGATGGTCGTCGTACGCGGCGCGCGTCTCGCTCTCCATCTAAAAGGAACTCGGGGGCGTCGTCTGCCGCTTGTGTCCCTCCCCCCCGCCCCCATCTATTGGGAAGGCCTCTGCGCTCTGGTATGTCCTGGGTCTCTTTCGAGGGTCTCTTGTAGTGGGTGCATTGGGTTGGGGTAGGCCCCTCTCTGCACCACGAGACAGTGGTGGACGGGAGGCGCGAACAGCGCCATCTTGGGTCTTCACGCCGACCAGTGCTCCCGTCAGTGACAAGGAAGAGGGGCTGAGTGGCCTTCTCAGCCGCCGGCCGCGCGTGCGTGACTCCGTCTACTGTTAACGTATAACGAGCCCTGGTTGCGCGTCGGCAGCAGAGAGTATTCCACCGCCATACCGTTTTTATCAGAACTAAGAAGCACGTCATGAAAAAGAAATTTGCGTACGTAAAAAAAGAAATGCGTGCCTAGCCCCCCTTGCGCCTTGGTTGTGAGAGAGAGATTTTTAGCAATACCAAACAACTCTAACACTCACACGTCATTTGGGGCCTGGAGCCCTGTTCACGCGCGCGCGAGACGTGCAGGACAGGGTTGCCAGGTGAGAGCGAATGGCGCGGTTCGCACGCCTGTCCGGAGTGCCAGAGTTCCGGCCCTCACTACTCGCTCTCCGACCCTCGACGGTTACCACCGGCTGCTCCCGCTGCCTTCCGTCTTGGGCTGGCCCACGCGGCTTTGGGCTCGCCGACTCAGCTCTCTCGTTCGCTGCACTGGCGCGGCACACCTCAACAAGGAGGAGGGCTCGCACGTGCTGGGCGAGGACTGCTACGACATGGGCGTGTATCGGTGCCCTGTTCCTAACTGCGGCAAGTGGTACGCGACCGTGGGGAGCAAGTGCGGGCTCTACCAGCACCTCGTCAAGTGCGACCCAAAGTACCGCGGCGAGACAGGCGACCAGCGGTGGCAGGGCGGGAGGGAGGGGCTCATGCGGCATCTTCAGCAGCAGGCTGAGGTCGGCTCCCCCGCCCACTACTTCCGCACTGTCTGCTATGGCGCGCGCAAGGAACGAACGCCGGATCGCCTGCGGGGCAGGCACACGGATTGGCTGGCCGCGGTCGCAAAGGCGAGGGCCAAGAGGGCAGCGGATGACGGCGGGAGCTCCGCCGCCACCAGCGCCGAAGCACGCCGACGCGCCAAGGCCTCGTCGGACGCAGCGCGCAAGGCGGCGTTCCACGCCCGCGGCTCGCAGTACTTCATCTCGAGCCCCGGCGTCAGATACTCCTACGAGTGGCTCCGCCCCTGGGCCAACAACCCACGCCTTCTCGCGCAGCTGGACACCGTCCGTCGCCGCCGCCCACCCAAGAGAGCGCGTCGGGAGTACTACGGCATGCTCTACCACGGCGCCACGCTCCTGCGCGATCACATCAACACCCCGGACGCGGGGCTCTACGTCGCCTTCCAGATCCTATCCAAGATGGTGACCATCAACCATCTCCGCGAGGGCGGCAAGGAGCGGACCAAGTCGGAGATGCTAGGGCGCGTCCGGATGGTTATGACAGGCGGCCTGGAGCAGCTCGTCGCCGAGATGATGCGAGAGGCTTCCGACGCCGCCGCTGCCAAGCGGGAGAGGGAGGCGGCGGCGCGCGCCTCCGAGCTCGAGCGCCAGGGCGGCAGCGGGGCGGCTGCGGCCGCTGCGGCCGCCATGAGGCGGGGAGCGCACGCTCCGCCCGGGGGGGGAGGGGAGGAGGCGGAGGCGGAGGCGGGCGAGGAAGAGGGAGAGGGGGCGAGCGAGCCGAGCCGCGACGAGCGTCTCCTCGCCACCGTCCTCGGCCTCGCCGGAGCAGGCTACCTCTCCAAGGCCTGCGCCCGCTTCTCGACCAACCCCGTCGCCGAGACGGGCGTTTACGACGACACGCAGCCCGGCGGCGGCCTGACACAAGCTCCCCTACTCTGATCGCGCTCGCCCCGTATCCGTGCCCCACAAACAGCTCGTAGCCTTCTTTCTGCCAGTTTATGTGTCTCTGGGGCGCCCCCTCTGGGAACAACGTCTCATTCGCCCCGAGGCTCCCCTCCTGTCGCTCCCTCTCCTGTCTCTCCATCATCTTTCTCACCGCGTCCTTCGTGATCTTATTTTGCTCGGGTATCTCCTCCTCCCATGTCGCGTTCGTCTCGAGGCCCGGGGTCCCCTCTAGCTTTATCACTCGATTGTCCCCTTCCTCTCTCGACCCCAGGTGCGTGCCGCTGTCTTGCGCCGGTTTCTTCCCTCCGAGGTAGAGCGTCCTGGCCTTCCCCTCCACTCGGATGTCCGTCCTGGTTCGCCCTTCTTCGAACGTGTGTTCTGTCATGTTGGGTCCGCTCGTGCACACCCCGTTTGCCTCCCTGCTGTATGTTCTTCTTCTAGTCTGTGCGAGAGATGTTTGTTGAATTCTTCTGGTGCACTTGGAGCACTTGGAGTGCGGTCATTAACCTCACGCCCAGGACCAGGGAGCTGAGAAGCGCACCCAGTTGGCCGGACGCTAAAAAAGAAAGAAAGAAAACAGACAACCCAAGGGAGGGATGGGAGCGCTCTCCATCGGGTTCCGCGGGTAAATTCTTCTCGTCGCAACATCTTTCGGGAGCCAGGCTGTCTCCAGTTGCAGCGGGAAGAGCAGACCGTCGCTGATGTGATGAGGATCGCGCTGACCGCTTTGCTGTCGCCACTCGTCGCCGCTGCTGCGGTCGTCACCAGTCCGGTTGGCGCCCGTGCGCTCGGCAGCCTGACCATCAGCGAGGCGGGGCTCGGCACACTGAATCTAGCGCTGGACAAGAAAGAGAATGACGAGGCTGCTGCCGGCGCGCTGCAGGCGTCCGTCGCCGCCGGGTGCAACTTTGTTGATACCGCGGAGGCGTACGGGTTTGGCAACAGCGAGCGGCTGACGGCTTGGGCCGCGGCTCGCGCCGGCATCAAGATTGGCTGCGGGCCCGGCGAACTGCACGTGGCTACCAAGTTTGCGCCTGTTCCATGGCGTCCCAACGCCGAGAGTGTGGTGGAGGCGTGCCGAGCCAGCGCTGAGCGGTTGGGTGTCGAGCAGATCCCTCTCTACCAGATCCATTTCCCCGACCTCATCCAGCCGCTCAAAGCGTTTGGTCTGGAGCGGCGCAAGGACGAGGAGTACTGGGAGGGGTTGGCGAGGTGCTACGAGATGGGTCTCGCTGCCAATGTGGTGCACAAGCCACCTCTCACACTCGTAGCAAGCCACACACACACACTCACACACACACACACACACACACACACACACACACACACACACACACACACACACACACACACACACACACACACACACACACACAGGCACGCACACACACACACAGGCACGCACAGGCACGCACAGACAGGCACATACGCACAGGTACACCCACGCACGCTGCCAGCTCGGCCATAGGGTGTCTGCAACTATGGGCCAACCTACGTCGCTCGCGTCCACGCCTTCCTCGCAGCGCGTGGGATCCCGCTCGCGTCCAACCAGATCAACTACAGCCTGATGTACCGCAAGTCGGTCGAGGCGACGCTGGCCAAGTGCGCCGAGCTCTCCGTGCCCGTGATCTCCTACTTTCCGCTAGCGAACGGGCTGCTGAGCGGCCGGTACGACGCCGACAACCTGCCCAAGTTTCCAAAGTCGCTCACGATGAAGAAGTACGTCGTCGGCGGGGCCGACGGCTTCCCCGATGGAGGCTACACGCCGCTGCTCCGCGAGCTGCAGCGCATCGCGGCGGCGCGCGGAAAGTCGGTGCCTCAGGTGTCCATCAACTACGTGGTCTCGAAGGGAGCAATCCCGATCCCGGGCGCGAGGAACGCGGAGATGGCGGCGGCAAACATGGGCGCGATGGGATGGCGACTAAGCGAGGCGGAGGTGGGCGCGCTGGAGGCGGCAGCGGATGCGATCGGGTTCGAGTTCTCCTCGGGCGGCTTCAGGCTGGAATGAGTTGAATTTGATAGGACGGTTGTCCGAACTAAGAAGGGCGAAGGGGAGAAAATCTCTCTCCGAAGGGGCTGTGGGCCCGAGAGCGATATGCCATGTCTGGCCTTGCTTTGTTTCCTAACATCGAAGGCTAGCTCAAAAGAAATTTGAAAGGCTTGAGCCTCGTTTATAAAACCGGCGCGCCACGACGCGACCGAGGGTATCAGAGGACGCGAAGCCGATGCGCGTGCTACGAGGTGCACTCTTGCGCGCCGTATCTAGCAATGTCGTCGCCGTTCGTGCTCTCGCCTGCAAAGGCAGCGCCGTCCGTGCTCTCTCTGGCAAAGGCAGCGCCGCGTGGAACGAGGAGTGGAGGCGGCTCGGCCTCGGCGCAGTGCAGGAAGCGTCGGCACCTGCTCTCAATCGGCTCATGTTTGTCCAGACCGGCTTCGGCTGTGACCAGCACGGCGATCGCAAGGGCGCAGGCGCGACCTCTGCAGCAGTGCGGGCGTGCCGCAACGCGATAGAGTTCAACTCGATCCCGGGTATGGTCGATCACGTCCCGGGAGGGCGCAAAAACATGCTGATTCACGTCAAGCTGGGGATCCCGGAGGGCTATTCGGTTGACCACGACGAGATACGAGCAACTTTCCCGTATGGCAGACTGCTGCCCGTGGAAGTGATCCACGGTGGTCTTACCTACGGTTGCGGCAGGTCGCGACGCACCCTCGTCAGGCCTAAACCGCGTCCATCTCAGGTTGTGCTCGTGCCTCGTAGGGTTGTCACCGAGTTGGGAGACGAAGACGACACGGCAATCGTTGTCGTGGCCGCCGTGTCGATCGGTGCGCGCGCTCGCTAGCCAACGGACACTTCACACAGGTGCGCGCGCGCCTCACCTCTCTCTGCGCGTCAGGTTACAACGACCCGAACGATGCGTCCGAGGGCCACAAAACATACGATACAAGGGACGGTCATTAGGGACTTTGTCGGTCTGAGACACTGTAGAGTAAGGGCCTCGGTCTGCACACGGACGCACGGGGGCTGTCCTGCGGCTCCCCTCCGTCCACCATGCTCTTGAGAGCATCTTGTTTTCTTTTTTCGCACGACACTGGGCACGGGACTCGAGAGTGAGTGAGTGAGTATTCTTGATATATACGAAACCACGGACGACACACACCACCTCACCAGTCGACCTCGCATCGGTTGCCTCCATGAACGGCGGAGCTATTCTCGCGTCCACACCACACCTGGCTCCAACATGGACACGCCCATAGCTGGGGACACTACTAGGTCACGCATGGCATCAGCAGCTGAGCCCTGGTGTCGAGGTGTCGAGGCCCGGTGGCGAGGGTGTCGAGCTGCTGTCGAGGGGTAGAGGTGTCGAGGCCTGTCGAGGCCTGTCGAGGCCTGTCGAGGCCTGTCGAGGCCTGTCGAGGCTTGTCGAGGCTGGTACCACGCTTGCCAGTGTTGAGGGGTGTCGAGGTGTGTCGAGCGAGTGGTGTCGAGGTGTGTCGAGGGGGTGGGTGTATCAACAAAACTTGGGCAGCAGTTGCAAAGCTGTTTCATCCCTTAGTTGCAGCCTCTCAGTTGCACCCTGTTGATGTAGCACAACCTGAGCACAACCAGTATACTCTCTGTGGACATTTGAGGACATCAAGTGCCGGGAGTCATTGCCACTGTGCACAAAGGTGCTGTGCAGGCGCAGCACCACAGCAGCGTCGCCGCTGCAGCGTCGTCGCCCCTGCAGCGCCACCGGCGCACAAAGCGCAACTGACCACAGCGCTCCTTAGCTTTCACAAGGCTGGTGCCATGAGTCAGTGGACATTGCCACTGCACAAGGTGCTGTCCAGCAGCTAAGGGCTACAGTACCCCATCGCAGCAGCGTCGCCGCCGCTGCAGCGTCGCCGTTGCAGCGTCGCCAGTGCACAAAGCGCAATGGACCACAGGTCTGCACTCATGGCACAAGCTCACTGGCGTGAGGATTCATTGCCACTGTACAAGGATCAAGGTGCTGTGCAGCACCTGAGGGCTGCCTGAGTACTGCCATGTTTGCTACATCAACAGGGGTGCAACTGAGCCGCAACTTGACCTAGAACTTTTGAGAGGCTGCAACTCAGGGATGAAAGTACTGCCAGCCAAGTTTGATTGCTGCTGCAACCCTGATTTCTAACTCTGTGACTCCAAATGGGTCTACGTCTCTGCTGTGTTAGGATCATCAGAGGTGTCGAGGTGGTGTCGAGCGGTGTCGAGCGGTGTCGAGCGGTGTCGAGCGGTGTCGAGCGGTGTCGAGGTGTCGAGTTTGGCACCTTGACACCAGCGAGCGTGGTACCAGCCTAGATGGTGTCGAGGGGTGTCGAGGGGTGTCGAGGGGTGTGTCGAGTTGGTCGAGTTGGCATGGGGTGTCGAGGTGTCGAGTTGGTGTCGAGGTTTGGTGTCGAGGTGTCGAGGCCAGGGCTCAGATCAGAAGTTTTATCTCTGGGCCCCGAAAGGCATCAAACAACTAACAAAATCTCTCAAAGGCATCTCTAGCAGCGTCGTTACGCATGCGCCCTCCCCTCCTGGGCGCAAGCGCCTCACGTCTCGACAGAGCACAAGCCCTTGGCGTGCGACGAGACGAGCTTTTCGACACACACACGCCTAAGGGAATCCAGCCGGGCTTAAAATTCATTTTTCGCACAAGCATCTGGAGGTGTCTTCAACGGCCATCGCAGAGCAGATTGTGAATGAGCTTGCCTGCGGCGAGGGCGGTCGAGTGCACGGACGAAGTGCCTCGCCGTCCTCGCGGGAGTCGCTTAGGCGGCTCCCGTGGTGTACCTGTGTTAGTGCCAGTGCGCGCCAGTAAAGAAAGAAAGAAAACAGACCACGCAAGGGAGGGATGGGAGGACGGCACGCCGCCACTGCGCTGATTTCTTTCCCGTGCCCAGTGTTACGCGGCCTTAGTTTTTTTCTTTCTGTTTTTTCGCGCATCCGCTGACTTTCACATGGCGACCATCCGCTGACTTTCAGGCATGGGGTACGAGAGCCTCAGCATCGGCATCAATGATGCCGTCGCCGCCTCATTCGCAGTACTCAGCGTTGCAGTGTTTATATGTCTTCCCATAGCTGCGTGGGGATGGCTCGTCTACCCGCTCTGGCGGAGCGGCGGCTTACACGGCTGGATCACGCGCGGCGGCGGCGGGCGGATGCACAGCACGGAGACGGGCGCTCGGCGCACCCCGCGGCCCGCCCTCGTTACCTTTCGTGACATTCACTACTCCGTAAAGCTGTCCGGCCGGGGCCGGCCGGAGTTGCACATACTGAAGGGCGTGAGTGGTGTCCTGCTGCCGGGGACGTTGACTGCTATTATGGGCCCTAGTGGCTGCGGCAAGTCCACCCTCCTCGACATCCTCGCCGACACCAAGCGAGTTGGCGTCGTCGAGGGGGATGTACGACTGAACGGCGAGGCGCGCGGCACGGACTTTCGGTCGACGTGCGCGTACGTGATGCAGGAGGACTGCTGCCACTCGACGCTCACCGTACACGAGACGCTCTGGTTCGTGTGCGCCCTGAGGCTCGGGCCCGACGTCGGGCGCCAGGAGCGACACACACTGCTCACCCACGGATCGGATCTCTTGCACTTGATGCCGGGGCCTCCTTTCCCTGGACGTGGGGTCGCACCTTACCTTAGGAGCGGCTCGAGCTCATCACCCGGACGATGGTCGACCTCGACCTCGCGCACGTGGCAGACACGCGCATCGGCGACGACGTGTCGGGCGGCCTGTCTGGCGGCCAGCGCCGCCGCGTCACTATCGCGATCGAGATCCTCTCCGGGCCTGCCCTGGTGCTGCTCGACGAGCCGACCTCCGGACTGGACGCGTACGGAGCGCAGCAGGCGGTGGCCACACCGCCTGCGGTGGCCACACGCACACAAGACCCACGACGTCTCTCCCCCGCTGCGTCTCCCCCGCCTCCTCAATGCCGTGGGCTCAATGCCGTGGGTCTGCTTCCCAACCTCTGGAAGAGGTTCAGCGGGCGGAGTGGACCACACGACACGCGGGGGAGAGGTTTTGCCCCTTTGCATGTTAGGTGGTCGCGGCGCTACGCCGCTTCGCGGACCGCGGCCGCACCCTCGCCTGTACCATCCACCAGCCGCGCGCCGAGACCTTCGCGCTCTTCCACCAGCTGCTCCTGATCAAGGCGGGCGAAACCATGTATTGCGGGCCGGTGGCGCAGGCGCATATGGACCCGCGAGATATAGACCCGAGATATAGGCCCGAGACATACAACCGAGTACAACCGAGACGTGATCACACAAGGGGGCCAACCTCTTGGCCTAGGTGCCCGACTTTCTTCGCGGCTGCGGCGTGGCGTGCCCGCCGTCGGTCAACCTCGCCGATGTGGTGGTCGACCTCACGCACACCAAGGAGGCGGACGCCGACGCCGACGGCGCCGAGCAGAGTGTCGACCTCGTAGCCCGCTTCGCCGCGTCGGCCCTCCGGCCTAGATGCGTCCACTGTGTCCAAGCCGTCACGCGGCGCTCCAATGAAAGACGCCGCAAGACACCATCTTCCCGCCCCCACTCTGGCGTGCTCACAACAAACACAGGCCCTCCGCCGTAAGATCGAGGACGAGATTGACTCAGTCGAGCTCGGGTGCCACCCGGACCTCGCCGACGCGGCGGCGTCGCTCGAGGCTCCAAAGGAGCAGGAGGGCGCTCGCGTCGGCTGCTGCGGCAGCAGCGGCGGCTACCCCACCCCGCTGATGCACCAGGTCGTCATAGTTGCTTCATACATCCGTACACACTCACTCGAGTGACAGTCACGCGGTTCACAATGCCAGCAACTTGCCGCTGTGTGCACCCGGCAGGTCGGCGTCCTGGTGCGGAGGCAGTGGACGCTCGACACGCGCAATTTCGGGTACCAGTTCACCTGGGTCCTCAACGGTTTTGTGCTTGCGCTCAACGCCTCAACCTACCTGCTGGTCGAGCAGCCGCCGCTCAGTGCGCAACCAGCGTCCGTGTACCGCGACGACATGGGCTGCGACCCCACCGAACCGAGCGGGCGACAGGGGTGCGTCTGCCACGTGCCGATGGACGAAGCCGCCTCGAACGGCCAGTACAACGTGGGCGCCGACGCGACCGAGTGCGGCCGGGCGATCCTCGCCAGCGCGAACGCCGTCTTTGCGTTCCGAGGCTTCCTCTTCCTCGTCATCAACGCCCTGTTCGTCAACGAGGCCGTGTTTGTGCCGGCCGTCATCGCCGACAAGCGCTTCTTCGCGCGCGAGCACGGCGCTCGCGCTCACTCCTTCCTCATATCTCCCCGCATCTCCCCATATCTCCCCATATCTCCCCATATCTCCCCATATCTCCCCTCGCAGGAGCGCGCGCCTACTCCGTCCTCGCGTGGCACCTCGCCTGGCTCGTCAAGCTCGGGCTCACCGCGGCCCTCAAGGCGCTCTTCTACACGCCCTGCTTCTACTTCATCGGCCAGCTGCGCCCCGCCTGGTCCGCCTACTTGGCCGCCGCCCTGGTCACCGGCGGGATGGGCCTCGCCGGCTCAGCGGTCGAGAGTACCAGAGATTACCCGAGATTACCCCGAGACCCGAGCTTGGTCCTGAGTCGGAGAGTGCTGATCACCACGCCCCCTCCCCTCTCTCTCGGCTCCGCCTTGCTAATGAGTGATCCCCCTCGCACACGTACTCATGCTAGGTCGCCATGCTCCTCACCACGCTCGTCCCCGGGCTCGGCGCCGCCACCACCGCGTTCGGCTGCGCGGTGCTGCTCTACCAGAACGTCTGCGGCTTCTTCCTTCCAATCGCCGCCATCCCGCCCTACCTGACGTGGCTCACCTGGACGTCCGTCTTCACGTACGGCTACTACGCAATCGTCACCTCGCAGCAGATGTTCGGCTCCATTGAACTCCCAGGCGACACGCCGGCGAGAACCTGATTGATTATTCGGTTATCATTGTGCAGTGGTCGATCTCCAGGAGATTCCGACGAGAGCATCGAGGACCGACTCGTCTTCGCCTTTTGCTTCGTCCTCTACGCATGGTGTTTCCTCTTACGGCACCCAGAGCGATGAGATCGATGAAGTGCAAAGGAATTAATCATTGGTTCCTTATATAGGTGTCTTCTCTTCCACGGTGCCGCCTACGCCATCACGCGCGCCTACAGCTCCCACCACGCAGCATACCTCGGCCCAGACGGACCACGCAGCGCGTTGACACGCCGCAAGGCTGCCGCCATCCTTGCCGCCGACGGCGCCTCCGCCTCCGGCACCACCACCAGCGCCGAGGGCGCCGCCGCCGAGGGCACCGCCACCAGCGCCGAGGGCGCCACCGCCGCCGCATCGATGCCGTCGCGGTGGAGCAAGATACGCGAGGTCGTCTTGCGCGCCGACGGGCCCCGTCTCTCGACGGTGGCGGGGAGCTCGCTGTCGCTTGGCAGGACCCTGCAGCGGGTGCGGTCGCAGCTGCTGACGATGCGCGACGACGCGCGCGAGCAGCTGGTTATGAGGCATGACAGCGCAGCCCGCGCCGTCGCCACGCCGCGCATGGCCACGACGACCCCCTCCTCCACCCTCGCGGCGCGCCTGAGCGTCATCCCGCACGGCAGCGGGGCTTGAGCTGAGCCGGACCGCACCTTCACGAACACACGCAGTGTGCTGTGGACGCGCGTCCCCTAGGGGCCCGGACGCAGTGTCCCAGCAAAGTATCTGTTCACTTTACTGTTTCACGGTTCGCGTCTTGAGGTTTTGTGGGGACCGCGCGGCTGCCCCTAGCTCAGGCGCGCCTCGCACACCTCAATATGTGTGTGAAGTCAGTGTGTGGGCTCCTCGCGTGCTCTCGTCTTGTCTATGTCTTGGTAGAGTCGAGGTAAGGTAAGGCGGTATGGTAAACGTCT
>NW_005198829.1:60210-63401 GCF_000372725.1 Emiliania huxleyi CCMP1516
ACGTCTAAAAAAAAGACAGGAAAATCGGCAGGATCCAGTACAGTACAGTAAATAAAGTGCCGTCTGCCAACGAAGGCCCACAGTGCGTGGGTGAGCCCTGAGCGGTTTGTGTGAGGGGGGGGGTCACGTCACTGCGCCTCCGCCGGCTCCCCCCGTTGCGTCTTCCTCGTTCGTGTCCTTGTCAATCCATCCTCGAAGCTCTCCAATGTAGCTAGCGTCCGCTGCGAATGCCTCGAAGTAAACAGCAGGCGCTGCCTGCAGGTGCGAGCAGCTCAAAGCTGCATGAGGTGCGAGCAGCTGGCCAGCAGCCGCTTGAAGTCCTTTTGTAGCTTGGACATCTCATGACTATCAAACTGCCCGTGCCTGTGCTCCATCGCGGCGTGCTTTGTCTCCGTCAGCAGCGTCTCAATCTCCGCGAGCACGCTCTCGAGGCCATCCTCCTTGGCCTCGAGGCGAAGCTTCTTCTCGATCCCCACCGCGATCCCGTTCACCACCCCAACAACAGCCATCGTCTCTTGGCTGATGTGCAGGGCGACAGCCGCAGCAATGAGGGAAGAGGTGCTCAGCCTGCAGATCCAGCGGGGCGACGATCATGGGTGACGTGTGACGAGGCGATGTGATCGAGCCAGAGATGTGAGATCTGCTGGCTAGAGATGCTGCTAGAGGGTTCATCCCGCCATCTAGGCCACAAGCTGGAGCAGGAGAAGAAGCTTGTTTGTTACGCCCAATATCTTTTTCACCGCCGACGCAGCCCTTTCCACACGCAGGAGCTGGGTCTCAATGTCCTCGAGAATCAGGTCGATGTGCGAGCTGCTCCCGGCGCCTTCCAGGGCCATTGGTAGCAGGGGCTCGGCGGCAGAAGACATCGAAGAGCACTTGCCGAATGGCGTGGTATGCGGGCCCCAGTCAGTACGAGCCGACGCCTAGTTGCGCAGTTGGGCGCAACAACACACAACACAAAGCTCAACTATCACGGACGACAAAAAAAAATAAGAAAAAGAACGGCGGGCACGTCGCGCCGCATGGTGGCCGCGCTGCGCCGACTCCGCGGCGGCGCCATCCCACGCAGCGGGGCGCGTCGCGTCGTCGGCGCCAAAACAGACGCGAGCTCGCGGCGCGGCCGCGGCAGCAAAAGCATCAACGACTACTTCTCCTTCTCGTCTCGTCTTGTCGCAGGCGCACACGCGCGCGACGTGCGCACGTGTCGCCGCGTTCGCTCCGCGAAGGACGATTCGAACCGGGAGCCAGTCGGCGCAGCGGCGGCACGCGGCGGCAAAACGCACGACGCTCACCTCATGGAGATGCTGCGGCTTTGGCACCTCCTGATATAATGCTGATTTTTTGCTGAGCGGGGCGGAGGCACGCGGGCGGCGGAGGCGGCGGCGGACGACGTCTACTACCCGGCCGTCCCCTGTGGTAGCTTAGCGATCAGGGAGGATCTACCTGTTCGGCCTCGAGGAAGCTGCTGGGGGAGAGACGGGGGGGAGAGAGGAGAGGAGGAGAGGGGAGAGGATGAGAAGAGGAGAGTGAGAGGAGAGTAGAGAGGAGGAGAGTGGAGAGAGGAGGAGGGGGAGAGGAGAGAAGAGGGGGGGGGTGAGAGGGAGGGAGGGAGGGAGGGAGAGAGGGAGGAGAGAGAGAGAGGAGAGCCTTTGAGCCTTGGCACCAGCCAGGCAGTTGACTTGGCCCTGGCACCAGCCTTGGCAGTTGAGTTGGCCTTGGCACCAGCCTTGGCGGGCGGGCACGCGGGACATGCACAGGCGCCAAGGGGCGCAGGTGGGGGGGCGGGAAGTCCGTCGGCGTTGCCGGGGGCCCAAGGAAGCGCGAGGGAAAAATTCCGCCGCTGAGGGCGCTCGTGCGGCAATAGCCGGGTGGAGGGGGGAGCGTGCCGGACGGGGCGTCGTCGCGCCGTCCGATGGTCTGCTGCCCCGCGCAGCAACCGTCGGGCGACGACCCGGGGGCCAAAAACCCGGCGACGACGGCGCTCTGGATGGGGCGTGACCTCCTGCCTCCAACCTCCTTCCTTTTTGAGCAGGTGTGACGCCGCGCGAGCGACGCTCCGAGATCGCCCGAGATAGCGCGGCGCGGCGGTGGGTGAGGTGGGGCGGGGTGGAGAGGCGCGGCGTGGAGCTCCGAGATCGCCCGAGATCGCGCGAGATCGCCCGAGATCGCGCGGCGCGGCCCGAGGCGAGGTGGATGGGTTGGGAGCAAGGGGGCGGAAGTGGCCAGTGCGGTAGATCGGTCAGTCGGGGCGCGTGAGCCGGACTTGTGAGCCGGACGGCTTTCATTTCTCTCTGCGTTGTTGAGCCAGGACTCAACATACTCGTTCTGTTGCCGTCCCAAACTGTCACTCCCCTTTCTCCCGGCCGGGGCGGGGCGCGCGCGGGGGCGGCGGGTGTGCGGCGAGTGTGCGGGATGTCTGTGGGCCCGAGAGCGATATGCCATGTCCGCCTTGCGTTGTTTCATAACATCGAAGGCTAAGCTCAAAAAAATAATGAGCGGTCTGGACACAAGAATTTTACAACAAACACAAGAACCAACCACAGAGGAACTTCTCCCGCCCGGGGAAACAAAGAAAAAGCCGGGTCCCTAACAGAAGCCTCGTTTCAAGTAAGCAGAGAAATGGACAGTAGGCGCATCACCGCCTGACTGCTGACGGCCCCGGGTCCTGCCAGCTCTGCGACCAGCGTCGGCTCAGTATTCCGAATCGCCTTGCGTCAAGTCGACCCACTCGTTGGTGTTGTACACGTTGACGTCCGCGATGTTCTTGGCCTCGGTGTTGCAGTCTTTGCAAGTAGGAATAATCCACATGCCGCTGTGACCTTCGATCTGCACGTGCGCGCCGACGTGGCCATCTTCGAGGTAGTTCCCGCACGAGCGCTGCGGGCACTGAGTCAGTGAAGCGTTGTAGCTCATGATCGCCCCGCGCTGGCGCTCGTCGAGACCAGTCGTGCCGACCGCGTGCTTGAAGTACGTGCCTCGCGGGACCCGAACAGCTTTCATCACCTGCTAAGTGAGGTCTGTTGTTCATGGCTTCGGCGCGCGGCGAAGAGCGTGGTGTGTGATCACGCGGGGTGGAGAGTGCGGTGTGTGAGCGCGCGGGGCGGAGATTGCGGGTGAGGGACGGCGTTGGATAGCGGGGTGGTGGAGAGGTGGGCGGTGGAGAGCGGGCGATGGAGAGGTGGGCGGTGAAG
>NW_005198829.1:66681-68466 GCF_000372725.1 Emiliania huxleyi CCMP1516
TATTTTTTTTGGGGGGGGGGGGGGGAGTCGCACCTCTGAGAGAGGTCGCAGCTCGAGCTCTCCGAATGTGTTCTCCCCGCCGTACATCATGTACATGAATCCGTCCGGGTCGCGATGGTTCTCGTAGACGGTCGACATGAGCGCGGCGGTGGGCGGCAGCGTGTTGTTGACAAAGATGAAGATGGCCTTCTCGGGAGGGATCGAGATGCGCTTGCGGATCACGTACACGAACTGGCCGACCGTCAGGTCCATCGGGATCAGGTACTTTCGCTTGTCCACCTGTGGCGCAGCGCGCAACCAGCGCTCGGGCAGGGGGCAGCGGGGGCGCCGGCCGCGAGCGAATGGCAGCACCGGCGGGATGTCTGAGCGCGGCTCCTTCTCGCAGATGACGGGGATGCGGTCCGGGTACTTTTCGCGGATCCGCGCCGCCTCCGCCTGCCGCTTCTCAAACGGGTGGTCCTGCAGCGGGCGGGCGGGTCTTGGCGGGAGGGCAGGCGCCGCAAATGCGGGGGGCGGGGGAGACGGAAGGGGCGGGCGAGTAGAGCGCGAGCGGCGCGGTACGAGGGGTAGGCTCGTGCGCGGGGAGCAGTCCGGCCCGCTAATTTGCACCACTCAACTCCCGCCAAACCGGCGCGCGAAACCAGGGCGGGCAGGGGGGGGCTTGCGGGCCGGGCAGGCGGGGCGGGCTGCGGGGATGGGCTGCGGTCTCTGGGGGCGTGGGGCGCCTTCTTGTAGGCGAAATCTGCGCAGCGCGGCATTGCTGATGGCTGTTGACCTGCTGGACGGGAAGGGGTTCCGCCAAGTCGCGGCCGCGACTGCGCCTGTTTTTCTTTTTTCCTTACCCTCTCCAAGGCTTCAGAACGCGCACCCCCCCTAGCTAGGGGTCAGGGCTCTCTAGCCCGTAGCCCGATCCCGATCATCCGGCCCGCTGGGTGCGCTTCTTAGCTCCCCGGCCCTGGATGTGAGGTTTTACTGACTGCACTCCACGCCACCGCTGGCGGCCGCCTCCCGCCCACCCGCACCGCCGCCCTCGCCACTGCCACCCGCGCCGCCGCCTCGCCAACGCGGCCGCCGACCCACCCTCGCGCCCGGCGCCGCTGCCGCCGCTGCCGCCCTCCGGGCCGCCTCCTGCCCCGCCACCTGCCTCGCCACCGCCCACGCGACTGGCCTCGCCGCCGCCAACGACACCGCCCTCCCCACCGCCCTCCCCACCGCCCTCCCCTCCGCTCTCACCGCCGCCGACGCGCCGCCACGCCGCCTCTGCCTGCCGGCCTCCTGCGCTCTCGCCCCACCTCCCACACACCACACCGACCTCCCCGCGCCCCCACACGCCGGCCCCGCTCGCCCACGCCACCACCATCGCCCACGTCGCCCTCCCCGACCCCCACCCCGCGCCCCAGGCTCTTCACAGCTCCGCTCGGGGCGTCCTAGCTCGCCAAACACCGCCGCCAGCGCCTACAGCCACCCGGGTCGACCTCTCGTGATCTCGGATGATCCCATCTCGGCTGCACGGTGGCGGCTCTCGTCGGCTGCCCATCTCGGCCATCTCGGCTGAACCTCGGCTCCGTGAGCTCAGCCCCTCTCAGCCGCCGCTTGCGGCAGGAGGGCGCCCCCCGACGCGAACGAGGGCAGGACGGCCCCGGCTCTCCCGGGTCGAGGGGGCAGGGGAACCCCCCCCCCCCCCCCCCTCCCTTACCACCTCGCAGCGTTGCCCCACCAGCCCGGTGCCCCGCTGCCGCCCCAACCGCCGCGCCGCCCGCCGCCGAAGGCCCGGCCGCCACCGCC
>NW_005198829.1:70572-72758 GCF_000372725.1 Emiliania huxleyi CCMP1516
TCCGGCGGCAGGTGGGAGGAGCGCCACCTGATGAACCATCCATGGGCGGCTGCATCAGACCGCATCGGCGAGAGAGAGCGCCGTACCGCAAGGGGAGAGGGGCAGGGAACTGCCATCGGGAGGAGAGGATGGAGGCGTGAGGCGTGTGCGACGGGGGGAGGGGTTGATGATCGCTCGCCCCATAAGGCGCCCGCCCGTCGGCAGCAGCTCCTCCACGACGTGCGACGCGAGCCACGCCTGTCCACAGCGAGCGGCGTGAACGGCGCCTGCTCGCAGCTCCGCCACCGCGTGGGGCGAGGGCCTCACCGTGTGCGAGGCGACGGCGCCGAGATGCGGCCGCATCGCCTGGCGATGTGGGGCAAGCAACGCGGTCTCTTGGCTAATCTCGCCATCACAGCCGCCAGCTCCTCTAACCGTTCCATCAGGTGTCATCAGATATCGATGAGGGCAAGCAACGCGACACGATTGCAAATGAGCGCAGAAGTCCAGGCGGCAGAGCCGAGAGAGGGCGAGGTCTGCCGAGATCTGGCCGAGGGCTTGCCGAGATCTGGCCGAGGGCTTGCCGAGATCTGGCCGAGGGCTTGCCGAGAAGTGCGACGTCTCGGGGGGCAATCTCGTGTGATCTCGGGTGGTCTCTGCCCCCCCCCCCCCCCCCGGCGGCGGCACATCTTAGCCAACCCAACCCCTTCACACCGGGGCTCTCTTCGTGTGCACGTAGCTGCGGGGAGATGTCGGGAGATGTCGGGAGATGTCGGGAGATATGGGGAGATATGGTGAGATATGGGGAGATATGGGGAGATCTGGCCGAGAAGTGCGAGCCTCGGGCGGCAACGTCTCGATGAGCGAGGCGAGGAGGTCTGGCGAGAAGACAAAGGCGTTGCCGACGTCGTTGCCGCGCCCGCGCGTGGTGAAGATGGGCTGCCCCGACGGCCACAGGCCGTTGCCGCCCAGCTCGCCAAACACCGCCGCCAGCGCCTACAGCCACCCGGGTCGACCTCTCGTGATCTCGGATGATCCCATCTCGGCTGCACGGTGGCGGCTCTCGTCGGCTGCCCATCTCGGCCATCTCGGCTGAACCTCGGCTCCGTGAGCTCAGCCCCTCTCGGCGGAACCTCGGCTCCACCTCGGCTCCAACTCTCGGCTAGATCTCGGCTGGGTCTCGGCTAGATCTCGCCGCGCGAGGAGCAGCTCCCCTGCTGTATCTCGGCTGTATCTCGGCTGTATCTCGGCTCGATCTCGCCGCGCGGATCAGCTTCTCGTTGCGCGGCGGCAGCGCAAATCCGCCGAAGCGGCCGTCGCGCTCTCGCGACTCTGCGGGGGTTCTGCGGGGGTTATGCGGGGGTCGGCGGCGGGAGTCTGGCCGAAACGCACCTCCAGCCGAGGTGAGCCGAGGCGTGGCCGAGATGCTGCTGAGACCAGTCGAGACGATCTCTAGCTGACGCCTCGCTGAGGAGAGCCTGGCCGCGGGCGCCTGTGGGGTCGGCGGCGGCGGCGGCGAGGCGCGACGGCGAGACGTACGAGCGGAGCGCGTCGCTGACGTGCACGTAGCTGCGGGGAGATATGGGGAGATATGGGGAGATATGAGGAGATATGGGGCGATATGGGGAGATATGAGGAGATATGGGGAGATGTGGGGAAATGTGGGGAGATGTGGGGAGATATACGGGAGATATGCCACGCCCCTGAGTAACGAGTATGCGAGGACGACGACGTCAAAGAGTGAGGTGTCTCCCCCAGCGTGGTAGGCGAGCTGGCGGCAGACGTCGTCGAAAGCGACCTCGCAGGAGCGCTCCAGCGCCACCAGCACCGCCGCCGGGCAGCCCTTTCCCTCGCCACCGCCCTTGCCGCCGCCGGCGGCCTTGGCGGCGGGGAGAGCCGCGGCGGGGATCGAGGGGTGGAGGGAGGGCTGGCACGGCGCCTTTGCGCCCGGGCGGCACTCCTCGACGTTGACCGCCTAGTCTCGGGGGGCAATCTCGTGTGATCTCGGGTGGTTTCTGCCCCCCCCCCCCCCGGCGGCGGCACATCTTAGCCAACCCAACCCCTTCACACCGGGGCTCTCTTCACACCGCGGCTCTCTTCACTCACGCAGCAGGCGGTGAGAGACCCGTGAAGGATCCAGACTGTGAGACCCGGGGGGCTCGCGGGGCCGACTGCAGTGTACAGCGGGGAGGAGTGAAGGATTCAGA
>NW_005198829.1:74279-97116 GCF_000372725.1 Emiliania huxleyi CCMP1516
TCAGCGTACTTGCTGCTGGCATACGCATAGGTGCCGGCAAGCAGCTACCGACGTCGCGCCTAGAGAAGATCACGGCCGCTGCCAAGCAGGCCAAGCTCGATCTCGACCGCGACCGCGCCTCTGCCGCCCTCCCCCCCGCGCCTGCCGCAGCCAGCCTTGCGCCCGGCGTCGCTGCCACCGGCCCCGCCGGCCTTGCGCCCGGCGCCGCTGCCACCGGCCCCGGACCCGGCCCCGCCGCTTCTGACACCGCCGCGTCCGCGGCGCCCGCCGCCGACTAGCCGACGGAGTCGCCGCTCACAAGTGCAACACCAATGCTCGAGATCAGCACGAACGTTGTGATTGCAACGTACGACAGCGCGGGTAGGTTCGACTGGTGGTGCGGACGCGTGCAGCAGATGCTCTGCAAGTCGGGCGGCAAGAGGGGGAGCTACGTGCGGACCTATCTCCCCGTGCCGTTCGACGAGGCTAAGGCAGTCAACTATAAGATCCACTGCAACTTCTACGCCAAGTCAGGCGCGGACGGCGTCTACACCTTCAAGTACAACGTCGACGATTCCGCCCCATACCACATGGAGTCGGTGCTCGGCCTCCTCGACCTCAACCTCCCCTCCGACGAAGGAGCCTACGTGCCACGCGATCAACAGGCCGGCTGGAAGTTTGACGAGGCGCTTAAACTGATCACGCCGGCCGCGGACTCTGCTCCCCACCGCAAGCGGGCGCGGAGTACCGCCGACGACGAGGCTGGCGGCTCCTCTGGCGCGAAGAAGCGCGCCCTGATGTGACGCTCAAACGCAAGGGCGGGACGCTTGGAATCTCTGTCGACCCCAACAACCACCAAATTACCAACGTGGTCGAGGGAGGCGCTGGCGACACCGCCGGTCTTTGCGTGGGCGACTTCATCGCCGAGGTCAACGGTAAGTCGACGACCGGCGGCTCCTTTGGCAAGCTGCTGCCTGCTGCAGCGATGGCGGAGATTAGGCTGCGGCTCATCCGAGTGCAGGTGGTTGATCCCGGCCATCTACACCTCCCTGACCTACGAGCATAAGTGTCTCCCCCCCCCCCCCTCACACACAGGATTGACGCTGATCACGGCGCTCGCTCCCTCCTCGCCGCCGCGAGAGGACCAGGCGTGCCCGCGCGCCGCGGGGGCTCTGTAGACAGCCAGACGGCTCCGCGCGGTCGGACCGACTTTTTTCAGACTGGACTATTTTGGATACTAAGGGTATGTGCAGCTAAATCTCACTGAGCTGAGCTCATATCTGCCCTCAGTATCCTGTTTTGAGTTCGGGAATGCCTTCAGTATCCTGTTTCCGTGTACGGAGGGCCGCGTCCGGACGATCATGACGTCGGCCGGGACCCCCCGTGCGGGGGCCTTCCGGGCGACGGGCGCGCGCGCGTTTTCGAAAAAAGAAAAGGCAGACGGCTCAGCTTGATGACAGATTAGTCGATCGATTTGCGACGAGCGAGCGATAAGGGGATCGAGCGGGGGACCGATAGGCTAGGGAGATCAACGCTGATCGATCAACGTCAGCCGAGACGCCCGAGTGAGTCTATCTTGTTCTACCACATGGATGAACAACTCTCTCTCACAATGGTCACGAGTCTTTAGTAAAACGCCAGCACTCGACACGACGAAGGTGTATTGGGCTCGAAGGCGCGGCGAACACAACCGCCTCGAGCGTACGAGTACCGCTTAAACACGAAGGCGGAGAGGGGGGGGCGGCGGCGAGGAGGCGGGAGAGCTGGGTCCAGTGCGCTCTGCTGCTGGGGGGGTCGGGACCCCCCCCCCAGCAGGAGCGCTCTGCTGCTGGGGGTCGGGACCCCCCCCCCCCCAGCAGGAGCGCTCTGCTGCTGGGGGGGTCAGACCCCCCCCCCCCCAGCAGCAGCAGGGATGATCTTAGTTGTGCAGGGGGGGTAGCGAGCAGAGGGGGACCCCTCCGGGGGACTTGCCCTCCTTTCTGTTTTTGAGGAGAGGGGAAATTTCTCCCTCTGTTTTTGGGCCTAAATAAATAATAAATAGAGCAGCAGCAGGCATCTCCCGGAGATAGATGTTTTTAACAAAATAAATAAAACCCCAAGCTAGGGCTGGGTCGAGGACAGACACGTCCCCACCTTTGCAGGAATACCCCCGAATTCTTCCCTGCTAGCACATTTGGGAGGACACAGACATGCAGACCTCGAAATTGCGAACGATCCTGCAGCAGCGACGGGAAGTGATACAGCGTGCTGAGGAGCGCAAAGCAGCGGTGGTAGTCGTATCTTTTGTGTGGGCGCTGACGGCGATGACGTTCTTGGCAGGGTTGTGGCCGCCGCCGCGTCGAACGGGGCAGTCGCCGACTCTGCATGCACTGCCTCCGCCGGCGATAGGAAACTGGCCACCTCTTCCGTCGCCAATCGCGCCGCCCTCGTCGCCGCCGTCGACGCTGCCGACACCTCCGCCGTCGCCGCTGCCGCCACCTCCGCCGTCGCCGCTGCCGCTGCCGCCACCTCCGCCGCTGCCGCTGCCGCCACCTCCGCCGCTGCCGCTGCCGCTGTCGCCACCTCCGCCGCTGCCGCTGCCGCCACCTCCGCCCTCGCCGACGCCACTACAATCGCGATGGGACTCGCTTCTCAGATACGCACACAGCCTCGGCAAAATGCAAGGATGGCGCCGGGACTCGAGCGAGAAGAGGCCCACCGTCCTCGGTGTCTCCTGCTCAGACCGCGAGATCTACCTCGGCCTCGCCGCCTCCGCTGCGGTGGCGATGTACGTCACTTGCAACCATGCAGACTTCCGCCCTGCCGTGGCGAGCGTTAGTCTGCTCCTGGCATTTGCCGTGGTTGCAGGCTTAGTCATGGGCCTGCCGATCACGTCAGGGACGCTGGCCCGCATCCTCGAGCTCTGCGTCGTGACAAGCGGCTGCATACTGCTCGCCATCCGCATCTTTTCACAGCTTCGCCGCTTGATGCTCCCGAATGAGCCTGCCGGACTACCCCAATATATGTCACCGAGGACGCGGCCTGCTTCGCCGAGGGCGGCAGCGGCTCGGGCGCCCGCCGACTCGGCCTCGTTGAAAGCGCTCATGACCGACCTGCTCCGAGAGCCGACTCTGCGCTTGTCGGCGCTGGGCGAGTCTCGCGATACGGATTCCCCAAGAGCGCCGGCATGGGCGTCGGGCTCCGCATCACGGTCTCCGCGATAGGCGAGTCACAGGCTGTTGCTACCCTAGACGCGCCGTTGGAATTTGCCACGCACAGAAACAAATGCCTCTTTGAGCCCCCTCCGGATTCCAAGGCTAAGGTTTGGGGGGGCCCGGAACTCCATGTTTTAGATAACAATGGGGCCCCCCCCCCCCCCCCCGCCCGCCCGCCCCTCCCTTGAGCCTGTGTGTGCGCTGCTTACCTTCGTGTGTCTACCATGTGCCTTGTGTGTACCCCCCCCATCCTGCATCCATGTTCCCATGTGTGTGCGTCACGGATTTCTTTTGGACCGGATGCCAAGGACTGCCCGACTGGCTTATACACATTGGAGTGGGTCCGTTTGTGATTGTGTGTAAAGAGAAAGGTCGCTGCGAGCTGTATATGCGAGCGTGTACTGGGCTGGGTTTTTACATTTTAGGCATTGTGGGGTTGGCACTCCCATCGACCCTCATGACCTCCTGCGGTCTCTGAGATGGACACCAGTGGGTGTGGGACCACAGCCAGGATACGCTCGAAGGCTGGGTAAGCAGTAGAGGTCGATACTGGACGCGTCCCACATGGTCTGTGTCGCTGTCGGCACGCTGTCGACAGGACGTCGAGCGACACCGGTGGCAGTGCCACCCAGGAGTGGTCGGGCGGTCTCCCGTCATGAAAGAGCCACCATGTGATCCGTATGATGATTCCTGACAACCGCCTCAGTCAACGTTCGTCACAGTTCCCGCTCTGAGAGGAGCTGCGGGTCAGTTCGACAGCTGGAGCTGTGTCGCCGGCGTGCGGCGGCCTGCCTCCGGAGGTGCCTCTGAGGTGGACATTTTTTGGTCACCGTGAGAGAACGCGTTCGAATTTTCACTCCGGAACTTCAACTCCGCACGCGCACCGGCCAGGGCTACAATAGTGCCAGTGAGGCGGAGGCGCGAGTTGGAAGGCCGCGTTTTCAAGTGTTCCGGTCATTTTCCTACAATCGCTTCACCCTTGGGTTTCTTGCCGTCGTCCCTGGGGGGGTCCCAAGGGTGAATACAATCGCTGTGAACCCAGCCACGTAGTTTACAACGTATGCACAACAAACATGAACATCTATTAACACTCACACACGGACGCTCAAGGCCCGGCGAACGTGACGTCTTCGCAAGCGAAGCCTAGAGCCCCTAGAGCGAAGACAGTGCCCCCAAGGAGGTCAAACTGAAGCACGTCGTCCGTGTATGATAGCTCCAATCCGACTTCCGGGAAGACTGTCATCTCTACGCCATCCACAAGCATCGTCGCCTCGCCCTTGAGCACGATGCCAATCTTCGCCTCATCCCCCCCTCCTCCCTCCACCTTGCACGCAGCCGCGGTCAGCGCCGTCATCAGGCAGCAGTCGTAGGGGTAGATCCAAGTGCAGTCTCCTCCTGGGCTCAAGTCCCGGTTGACCGCGGCGGCCCGGCCAGGCAGGGGCGTCGCCGTGAGGAAGACGCTGAAGTCGGTTCCCTCGCCCTGCGGGATCGTAGTTGTGCCTGCCGCTACCATCCGTGCGTACGTGTCAGTCCTATCGCATTTGACGTCTGCGAATGAGACGCGCAGCGGCGACAAAGTCGAGGACGAAATCACCGAGGTGTTGTACGCGAATGTCCAATCGAAGTAGGCGTCGAGCGCAATCTCCTTGACTGCCCACTCGCGCCCAAACGGGTTGGCGCCGGAGACGATGAATCCACGGCTGCACGCGCCCCCAGTTGGGCATTTCGCGCTCGTGTTGACAAAGGGGACGCTTGTGTTGGTGACCTCGACCGTCTCGTAGCCGGTTGCTATCGTCTCGCCCGAGACCAGCCCGCTCGACAAGATCTTGACGCGACTAGTCTCAAGCGTGATCAGGCCCAGCCCGGTTGCGACGACGGCTAGCTCCCTCTGAGACAGCCACCGGCCGAGTGCGTGCCCCCCAGCCTCGCTATTTTGTAGCATGATCTGCGCCTTGGCGGCGACAACGCCGCGTCGCACCCAAAGATCAACCACGCTGCACCAGCCGATGTGTTCGGACGCCTCCAAGTCGGCCGTGCTCCGGGATACGATGTTGGGAGTGTACCAAAGATCAGCACGCAGTGCGGTTACCTTCTCCTCCAGCATCGAGGTCGATGTGAATTCGAGGTCGACGTCCAACACGATCATGTCGGACGCTAGGTCGGACATGCCAGAGACGTTGGTGACTGCCGCCGTGGCGTTCACGAACATCTCAGCCGGGTTGGAGAGCAACGGCGGTGGAGATGTTGGAGGTAGTGGAGGTGACTTCGGCGGAGACGGCGGCGGAGACATCGGCGGAAACGAGGGCGGACCTGCAGATATCGCCGCCTCGGCTCGCCGATCGTTGAGCGCAAGCACCGCCACAGCTATCCCTCCCGCGATCAGGAAACCGATTGCGAGTCCGAGGGCAAAAGCCTTCTTCGGCCACGGCGGTCGTCGTTCGCCAGCGGCGCTTTTGGCGTCGCCCATCGAGGGCCTTGGGCTGCTCGACAGATCAAGGAGCCACCACGGCAAGGCGCATATAGAACCGAGCACTGTCACGCTAACCTCGGAACCTTCTCCTGGGAAAGTTATTTAGGAGCACCCCCCTACCGCCGCCCAGTACGTGCTCCGCAGCTGAGCCCACGCACCCCACAGCAGCTCAGGGACACAATGAGCTCGCATACAAGTGCTGGTACGCACAGCTCGACGCGTACTCGAATGCTGCCACTGTCATTCTAGCCGGCGAGCGGCGGCGTCACAGCGTCGACTCTCGCATCGCGATGAGACGCACTGCTTGCCCAGACGCGCGCCTTGGCACGCTCCTGTGGTGCAGGAGGAAGGCCAGCGGTCGTGCTGCGCAGGCCCGGCCGTCTGGCTGAAGGGAGCAGCAGCTGGCGCTCAACAGCAGCGCTGTCGAGCAGCGCAGCCACACCACACTCCCGCCAAGCCACGTGTCATTTCCCGCCAAGATTTGGCGCCAAAATGGCACTTTAGTGTCCACCTAGCCACGTGGCCGCGACTGTCAAGTGTTCCCTTCATTTTCCTACAATCGCTGTGAACCCAGCCACGTATGTGACTTGAGTCGTGAGAGAGCAACTCCGTACCTGATCACATGAACTCGTAAAAAGAGCCCTATATGCAACCCATAGTCATAGTTTTCACTTTTGCGCTCTCAGATCATTTGACGAGAGTCAGGGGTCTCTGCAAGCAATACGCCCGGTGCTGATCAGCCAGCCCACGACGATGCCGATCGGGTTGATGACCACGACGGAAAGGAGGCTCAGGAGGCTGCTCGCGCTCTGGCGCAGGCTCAAGGGCACGCCCTCGGCGTCCCCGAGGTACCTGTACGCCATGGTGGTCACGTAGCCCTCGAGACCGCCGCATACTGTGATTGAGAGCATGTAGAGCAGCTGCCCTTGCCACGTCACCCAAAACGAGCGCGGTGTTCCAAACACGGCGCCACAGATGAAGGCGAGGCTGACGAGCTGCAAGAAGGTCAGAGCGTAGAAGGTCCGACGCGCGCACGGCGCCAGGGAGGAAATGAGCGAGCCAAGGGGCACCAGGACCCAAGCAGATGTGAGAGCCGTGCGGTTGACAAAGGCCCCCTGTGGGCCGTCACAGCCGCCGGGGTCGGTCATGCTGGCCCCAATCATCATCACGTTGACGGCAACGTCCCACTGGACCACCTGCACGAGCGTGCCCCCCATGACAGGGCCGAGGAGAGAGCGCGGGCACGCAAAGCCTCTCAGAGTCCAGCTGCTTGCTGGCTGGCGCTCCTCCTCCTCCTCTTCGCTCTGCTCCTTCTTTCCGTCCAGTCCCGAGCTCTGAACGTCGCCGCGCAGGCCCGCTCCTGTGCGAAGTATCCAGAGCCACGCACCACACGCTATCAGGGAGAGCATGGCGTAGGTGGCAAAGAGGAGGCGAGACGGGAAGCGATTCCTGCTCCCAGTCGGGTTCTGAAACTCTGCTGCTAGCGTGGTGATCAGCGACGAGATGTCAGTGCCAGCACGCACCGGCGCGATGAGCCACCCGCCGTAGTAGGTGGACAGCAGCGGAAACATGATGAAGTACGTGAGGCAGGGAATGATTTGGCCGACCGCCGCAGCACCAACAATGACCGGGTAGTCTGGCGGGCGGGCCTGCCAGTTGAGCGCCAGCACTGTAAAGCAAGCAAACTGAGCGAGTATCAAACAGAGCGTCGCCCCCTGTTCCACGGCGATGGGAAGTCTGGGCCGAACCAGCTTCTGTAGGAAGAAGACGCCCGAGACGGCCATCCCGACCGCTCCGCCGAGCATAGAGAAGGTGCCGTACATCCTCCCGTCCTGCTGGGTCTCGCGCACATTGGCGAGCAGGTTGAAGAGCGAGTTCATCACGAAGAGGCCACAGCCAGCCCCGGAGAGCGCGAATGCGAGGTAAGTCGTGAGGGGCCCGGACGGGAGTCCCGCTCGGGGTGTGTCCATCTGTGCGGCTGTGGGTGGGACGCACGACTGGACGCCTTGGGGGGAGAGTTGCAGTTGGTCATTTTTTCTGCGCGCGGGCCATCTTTCTAGGCCTTCTCCCCCCATCCCCAGGGCCTCCAGTCCTATGGTTCACATAAAAGAGGAGGTACTCGAGTATGTCTTTGCAGGCGACGTGTTGTTTTCCGTATCCTGTGCCCTACTAACGATCGATCGTTTTCGACAAAAAATGGCGATCGCGGCCTCCCGAGGTCTCGCGGAAGCGAGCCGGCCCGTCGACATCGCCTGTGGCGCTGTGGATGTCGTCTCGATGGTGCGCCCCGCCCTCTAGCTAGCGCGCGCGGCATGGCGGGGCCCGCCTGGCACGCACTGGGCCGCTCCCAAAGCCAGGAAATCTATATCGATATCGATAGCACGCAAACGTAGGCGCGCTGCGGCCTCGCGAGGAGGCTCCTCTGCTGCAGATGCTGCTCTGGGGATGCTGCCCGATCCCGTCGGGCCGGACGTGTCCGCCAGTGCCTCAGAAAGTAGCCTATAGGGGATGCGGAGGAGGGAGTGGGGCTGGTGTTTAGCCCATGGCAACACCGACGGCACACCGTCAGACGCGTCAGACCCTGAGTGGGTGCCAGGCAGGGGCGAGGCGCGTCCAGCAGCGGTCGCAGCAGGCCCGCGGCCAAAGGGAAGCCGGCCGCCGCGAAGGCGAAGCCGGCGGCGAAGAGCAGGGGCGGTTCGTCCGCGTCGCGCACTCGTCCCAACCGGGGGCGTGTGTCTTTTCAAGATCGAGCGAATCACGCTTTTTTGGCGTTTTTTGCCCTTACATATTTTCCGCCTTCCACATCCCAGATCCCACCGCAGCAAAATCGATCTTTGAATAAGACGGCTCTGCCTACCGACGAACACCAGCTCGCTGCACACTAGAGCCGTACTCACTAGTACCTTTGCCGAGACGCAACTCATGGGCACACCGGCAGCGGCACACAGCCTATAGGAGGGCACCGCGCCCTTTGCGTAGACGATCATGCACTTCTGGCCCTTCCCGTACTCGGCATAGACTGCCTCCAGGCCCTTCGCGAGGAAGTAGTCGTCGTTCGCCGCTTTGATGGCCTTCGAAAACCCGCCACCGATGCCCGTGATGCCCTTGCCTTTGCGGAGCGACTCGCAGATCGTAGCCCAGTCCTCCGCCGTGATGCCCTTCTGCTCGACAGCATTCGTCAGCGTAAATGTCGCTGGGTTGTACTGCATCGTCAACGTCTTGCCCTCAGCGACGTAGCCCAGCGGCGTATCCGGGCACGAGGACATGCCGTCCATGGAGTCGCCGTGAATGGTGTTGATCTGGATGTGTCCCGCAAACTTTGTTGAACCGCAGCCCATGTGTTGTCGAGTAGAAAACTGTGGTGCGTGGGTGGGGGGGGTGGGGGTGTGTGTGTGTGTGTGGGGGGGGGGGGGGGGAGAGAGAGAGAGAGAGAGAGAGAGAGAGAGAGAGAGAGAGAGAGAGAGAGAGAGAGAGAGAGAGAGAGAGAGAGAGAGAGAGAGAGAGAGAGAGAGAGAGAGAGAGACGAGGGGGGTCGAGCCAGGTCGTTGCCGCACCTACGGGCAGCACGCCGCGGCGTTAGCGTCGCGACGAGGCCGCCGGCACACTCTCTCGTGTCCTCGGCGCTCGGACTGGAGCCGGGCAGCGATTGGCAGGCGAGTGGGCTGCTGTCGCTCTCTCGCCAGAAGAGAGTGGGGGGATCGGGCGGGTTCGCTCGGTGTAAGGGTGGGGAACGAGCGGCAGCGGCCGCGTCTCGCGGCTCCTCGATGGCAGCAGCCTCACCTGCGAACGGGAGGTGGCAGGCATTGTGAGGCCGAGAGCTCGTGCGCCAAAGCGAAGCGCATCGCATGGTGGGAGCGGAGAGGAAGCGGCGGGTTGCGCGAGCAAGAGGCGTCGCGCCGCTTGGGCGTGCAGCTCGCCGCGGCCACATGTGCGTCGATACGGCGGGGCCAGCGCGAGCGGAACGGGAAAGGCGAGGGTTGGACCTTGTGTGTGGTTGTCACCTAGGGGGGAACGGCACGTGAGTTGATGATCCCCTCCTCCCCTCAGCAGAGCGAGAATCCTAAAGGATTCACGCCTCAGGAATTCGAGCAAAGAATTCTTAAAATACAAGCCTCTCTCACAGCACACTGGCACGACAAGGGCGCGGACTGGCGCAGAACAAAGAATTTACAACAAAACTCCCTCGCACGAGCATACATAGTATTTTCAGTGTATGTAGCTCTTACGTACATTCCCGTAGAAAGGAGGACTCTGCTGACGGGGTTTGCGATAGACTCCCGTGACGAAAACGAACAACGCACCAGGCGACTGCCTGAGAACGCGGGATCGAAGTGCAGGAGGCACCTAGAGCAAAATTGAGCCCGCTCAGGTGAGAAAAAAATATAAGGGTCAAGCAGGTTTCGAACTGGCGACCTTCCGCTTGCGGAAAGGTATCGCTGGATCGCTGCGAGTGAGAGAGAGGTCGCCGTTCGAAACCTATATAGCATACCGGGGGAATTAGACACCACAGATACGCACACACCGACGCCCGAAGTGCCAAGAAGGACGTCATTAGTACGAAACCTCAGAAGGCCATGGGCGCCGAGAGAACATTCCCCCGAGAGCACAAAGAAAAGCAAAAACCGAACCTCCTTCCCTGGTTCCCCCCGCCAAATGCCGCCGTTCTCGGGGCATGCATCCTGTGTAAGCAGGGCAGGTGGGGGAGGGGGGCAGTCCCTTTGACGTACTGTATGTATCTCTGGGTTCTGTCTCTAGCGTCGGAGGCAAGGGCGAAGCTAAGAATATTTAATTCTTTGACAGGGTTTGCGATGAGGAGCGACCCGAAGGGTTTCTCGGAGGTTAGTGACGGATCGGTCTCATACTAGCTCGCGAGCCGACGATTTTACACTTGATCTTAGATGCGGCACGAAGACTGCCCGGGTCCGAATGATGGTGTCGGTAATGGTCCTGGCGTTCCATGGTGTCGGTAATGGTCGGTTTTTGCGTGTGTAGTACGTCTACAAGTTGCTATGTTGAACACTGTTCTTCTCTCTTGCTATGTTCAACAAGCCCGATGACGGGCGAGGAGCTCGAGCTCACTTGGCTCTTCCCCAACCACACATCTTGCGCCGGAATATCCGAGAGTGGCGAGAGCCGCCTCCAGGACGGTAGAGAGAGGTTTGTAAGGCGATAGTGGAGTGGAGCGTGCCGCACCCGGGGCGAGGTAACATATACGGCTGTGACACCGTGTGAGTGACGTAACAGTGATCGGTGAGGGGGTCCGCCCGTAACAGATCAGTACGTTAAAAAACGCAGTATACACACTCAACCAACGGTGAGACTGAGAGAGATCTTCACCTCGCTGACTTTTATAGGATCTAACTAGCAGCTCGAGCGAGCCCATCCGCCATCATATGTCCGCAGTGCGACTTTTTGCCTCCCTCGTTGTCCTGTCGAGGATTTTCTTTTTTGCTCCTTCCCCGGCCCCCAACTCTCAGCGGAGTCGTCGGTCCAGTTGTACTACTTAAATCCAAAACACACCCCTGGGATCTTATTGGTATATGCTCGGTATGCCGTACACCTGCTACTGCCAGTACTGTACAAACGACCTCCCGTCGAGAGGTTCCGCACGGTGGTCGGAGAGTAGACCTTCCGCCGCATGCTCGCGCATCCCGGTCGGTGCACACTAAGCACTCGAAACCTGTACTGGGACAGCGAGCTCCTGTCGGGACCGACCCTGTTGATCCCTGAGCCCCTAGCGGCGGGCTCGCTCAGGGTGGCGCGAAGCCGAACTTGACAAACCTGCCCGCGTGCCCGGGCTTCATCCCCGTCTCCTTAGCCACGTCCGCCCGCTCGGCGGCATCCAGTCCGCGCAAGAAGGCGATGTCGTCGTAGCCCTCGGCGTCAAAGGCGGGGGCGTAGGCCTGCAGGTTGATCTGCGCCAGCGCCGCGGCGACGGCCGCCATGCCGCCCGTGGGCGGAGGGGGCGTCTCCCTCAGCACGGTGCGCCCGTCCGGCGTGGTCGTGAAAAGGCGGCTCAAGAGCGGGGAGGGGCCGGCAGGGGCGGTGGAGGAGGAGGGGGCGGAGGCGGCGGCGGTGGAGGTGGAGGCGGCAGTGCGGGCGGCGGTGGCGGGCGCGGCCAGTGCGGTGGCGGCGGTGGGTGCGGTGGGGGCGGTGGGGGAGGAGGAAGAAGAGGAAGAAGCGGCGGGAGGGGTGGAGGAGGAGGAGGCAGCCGAGGGGGCCGCGGCGGTGGCGCGGCTGGAGCGTCGTTTCGGCGGCGGCGCGTCGGTCGGCTCGAGCGGGCGCTTTGCTGGGCGGGGCCGGGCGCCGCTGCCACTGGCAGCGGCGGCGGCGGCGGCGGAAAAAGAGGAGTGGTCCGGTGCCTCCCCGACCGCCCGCGCGTACGCCACCGCGGCCTCCACCGCCGTGTCACAGATGCCGACTTGGACCTTTCTTCCGCGCACACAGTGCTGCGCCCGGAAGCGGCCACCGTGATGTTTAGTCACCCCCTTGTAGCCGGTGGCGTGGCTGCTCGAGAGGTGCAGCCGCAAGCCATCCGTCTCTGTCGCCACTGTCGGAGGAGGATGAGCCGGAGGCTGGTACTCGCCGACCGCTCGCGCATAGGCCACCGCCGCCTCCACCGCCGTGTCGAAGCGGCCGATCGAGACGTGCCTTCCGCCCACCCTGCGCTGCGCGTAGAAGCAGCGGCTTCGCGAGTCCTTGCTCACCCCCTTGTAGCCAGCATTGCTGCTGCTCGACAAATGCAGACGCAAACCCTCCGCGACCGCCACGGGCGCCTCCGCTACCGCCGCCGCCGCTCCCTCCTCCAGCGGCGCCGGCTCTTCTGCCCCTGCCGCCGGCGTTGCGACCGCCGCCTCCTCCACCGACGGCTCGGCAGCGGCTGCGCCTTCTGCCGCCTCACCCAACGGTGCCGCCGACGCCTGCCCTGCTGCTGCAGCCACCGCCGAGCCCGCTTCCGGCGCCTCGCCGACTGCTCGCGCGTACGCCACCGCCGCCTCCACCGCCGTGTCAAAGATGCCATAGACCTGCCTCCCGCCCACCCCGTGCTTCGCCTGGAAGCGGTCACGGCGTTTGGTGACCCCCTTGTAGCCGCTCGGGTTGCTGCTGGACAAGTGCAGCCGCAGCCCCTCCGCCTCCGTCACCACCGTCGGGGGAGGATGAGCCGGAGGCTGGTACTCGCCCACCGCCCGCGCGTACGCCACCGCCGCCTCCACCGCGGTGTCGAAGCGGCCGAGTGCGACATTTCTTCCGCGCACACTGTGCTGCACGTAGAAGCTGGCGCGGCCGTTTCGCGAGTCCTTGCGCACTCCCTTGTAGCCAGCATTGCTGCTGCTCGACAAATGCAGACGCAAACCCTCCGCGACCGCCACGGGCGCCTCTGCCTCATCCGCCGCCGCCGCCGCTCCCTCCTCCAGCGGCGCTGGCTCTTCTGCCCCTGCCGCCGCCGCCGCGGGCGCCATCAGGGGCGGGCTCTGTTCGCTATCCTCCGCAGAGGCCGCAGGCTCCGTAGCAGCCGCCGGCTCCGGCTCGTCGTCGCTGTCCAACTCCATCGGACACGCTGCGCTGCTTCCCGGCAGCGCAGCCTCGCCACCGCTACCGCCGCCGCCGCCGCCTCCGCCTCCGCCGGCCTCCTCGTCGCCGCCACCGTCCTCGCCGCCCTCGCCGCCCACCGCCTCGGCGCTGGCAGTGCTTGCCGCCGCTTGAGTGCCCGCCTCTGCAGCCGCAACGCCGGCGGCGGTCGCAGGCGCCCCCTCGCTTGGCGCGGCGTCCGCGAGCTCTTTGAGGCGGAGCGAGCACTTCTGCTTCTCCTCGTTCCAGACCAGCACCAGGCAGGAGGCGCCCGCCTTCATCTGCGCCTTGACGATGCAGCTCCCGCAGTCGCACGGCATTTTGAGCCGCAGCGTGTGCGGCTCCGCTTTGGGCTCGAGGGTGAGGCGGAGCTTTCGGATGTGCGGGTCGGCTGCGCTCTCCCTGTCAAGCGCGCGGGCGAGCCGCCCGCTCTCCGCGAGGCTCTGCCAGGAGAGCGGCGCCGGCTGCGGCGCATGTGTGTCGCCCATCATGAAGTCCGGCGAGTTTTTCTTTTTTCCTATGTTTGTTTGCAAATCCTCTCGCCGCTCCTCTCCGACTCGATGACCACGCTCGCCTTCGCGAAGGGCTTCTCGGACGCCGCGTACCGGCTGATCGAGATGGACGAGCCGCTCCTGCAGGCGTCCACCTTTCCCGCCCCCCGCCCTAATTAGGCGGCAGCAGCGGAGCATGGGCCCCCGCGGCGTCGGCCTCGCCGGCTGAGCGGCGGAGGGACTAGGCCGGCAGATCGAGCGGCGGCGGCGAGCGAGCGAGCGGCACGCGCCTTGGACGAGGCGGTTGGGCGGCGGGGCGCTGCTTACACGGGGACATGCATCACATGACGGCCGCGCCCGAGGGGGGGGGGGGGGGGACGCCGGAGCGCGACACGGGTGGGGCGAGTCTTCGCGCGCTATGAGAGCATATTAAGCGGAGCAGAGGGCCAGGCCGCAGGCCGCGAGCGGTGCGGGACCTTGGAGGAGAAGCCGGTGACATCGCCCGCCTCCATCTCGCGCGGCGTCCAGTCGAGGGCGGGGCCGCCTCCGCTGAGAGAGGACGCGCACGAGGAGGTCCGTGGGCAGGTCGAGGAGGCAGATGGGCGGCGGCGTGTGTGGCGAAGGCGCGGCAGTGGCGGCGGCGAGGCGGCTGGGGAGTATTGCGAGAAAAAAGAAAATATGCTTTTTTGGCCACTTTATGGCATGGCATGTACCCTACCGTCCGTGTTCGTAGGTTGGTTGGTCTGGTCGCACGCGTGCTTGCGTCCCAGAGTGCCTTCGCGCAGAACCAACGCATCTCTCGGGATGACCGACCCGTGCCTGACGAGCGAGGTATTTCAGGACCCTCATCTTAACTTCGCATTTGGCGGTAGTGCCGATTTCCGCGGCCGCAACAATGGGATTTACAACTTCCTCTCCGCACCCGACCTCGCGGTCAACGTCAAGACACAGGAGGCGATCTTCAAGCTCCACGACGGCGCCCTCACCGTCAACGGCTCCTTCCTCGTGGAGGCCCACTTTGTGGCAAAATTTTCCGACAACCGCAACGCGACCGCCTCTTTCTGGGCCTCCGAGCTCGATCGCAACAATTTTGGCTGGCAAGTTGTCACAGGCACCTGCGTTGGTCGGCCCTTCAAATTCGGGTTCCACGGCAGCAAGGTGTGCTACGCCCTCGCCATTGCAATGGACCACTCCTCCGCAACCTTCAAGATGAACGACTGGACTGTCACAGTGCGCGGCATGCGCTCGGTCTTCCGCGCGGAGGACTATATAGCTGGACCCAAGAATCGGCTCGACATCAGCTTCACAGCGCGCGGCGGAGCTCCGTCTCGCGACAAGCCACACGGCATCATAGGCCAGTCCTACACCACGATTGGGCGTGTGCGTAATGGCAAGATGGATGTGTACCCATGGGAAGGGAGCGTCACGACCAGCGCAATGGCCGAGGGCGCCATCGAGGGCACGGCACCAGATTATGAGATGGCCAGCGCCCACGCGACTGACTTTGCCTTTTCGAGATTCGACGCGGCGAAGGACGCCGACGCCGCGCTGACCACACGCGCAGTCGAGGCGTCGTCCGTTGAGCGCGTGGCAGACTTGGCGGCCGCCGCTCAGCGCCGTCGCCTCTCCGAGGAAGCCTGCCCGCCGCCAACCGCGACAGTCGCGTCGCCGCCGCCGCCAAAGCCGCCGTCCACGCCTGCCACAGAGGACGCTCCTTGCGTCGGCGAGTTGACGATGCTCTCGTTCGACTTGTCGAGCCAGAACACCATTTCCGACAACTTTGCGGGCCAGGCCTAGTAGATGCCCGCACGCACTTGGCGGCCACGATGCCTCCCGCCGTCACTCTGTGATCTGCATCGCCCCGTCGTCTCCACGCAGGCCGTACCTCTTCCACTGGGCCATTCTCCACTCATGTGGCGAATGTGGGCGTTCACGACGGCCGCAGCATCGACCTCGTCTTCGACTCCCCGGACGGTGACCTTCCGCAGTGTGACGACTCCAATCCCACGTACGGCTTTACAAACGGCAAACATTGCTTGGTCAGCTTTAATTCCGACGGCATCGGCTCTTGGAGAGTGGCCCAGCCCACGAGCGTGTCGTACAAGGTGCGCGCACTTTGAATGCCGTGAGGCAGGCTCTTGTGGCAGGCGTTTTGTTGGCGCACCTTTCCGTAGGTGCGCTGGGGCTTCCAGTATTCGGACGACGGGACGGCAGCCGTGCTCCCCAAGGTTGCCATCACATTCTTGGACATGGGCCCCAGGTGCCCTCAATCCACTGCCGAGCCATTCAAGGCCGTACACTTGCGCATTCACTGCCACACGGGTCTGACCATCCCGCTCCCCCGCTGCCACTGCCTCCACTCAGGGAGTTTGTGGCCATCACGTCTGGCACGTACGACACGGCGCGCTACGGAAGCCGAATTGAGGAGACGGCAGACTACGGCGGCTGGGCCACGCAGTGGCTGTCGGAGGGGACGGACCCGACGATTCCGGACGTGACAGACCCCATGAGCATGACCGAGGACCAGCAGTCCGGCGCGCTGCAGGTGCTCTAGTTTAAAACCAGTTCACTCGTCCAGACACTCTGTGTCACCCAGCTGGACGGCGGGAGCATACAAGCATACACGCACCGTACATGTTCCATCTCGTCTACTCTCACCGGCAGGTCCTCTTCACCAACATCGACCACTTCATTGCAGAGCTGGGCAACGACAAGACGAGTGCGAGACCTTTGTTTCCAAGACGCTTCCTTTCCTAGACTCTTCCCTCTCGGACGTGGTGTGCTCGCCTAGTCGACTCACAGAGCACGCTGATGATGCGTCCGCGACACGTCCGTAGGTGCCAAGTGCTGCACAAAGATTCAGTTTGTGGGCGCGAGCAACACGGGCGACTGGCCCTCGTGCTCCCCCTCGCCGCCGGCTCCGCCCCCGTGAGCTAGGTAGATGTGATGCAGAATCGTAGAGGTCATGGAGAATATGCTGTGCATGTTTGTAAATGTAGATGCAGGAGTGGATGCAGAGTGTAGTCGACAAATTGAAATTATGCTCGCATCTCTGACTATGATCTGTGTGTGTGCATGCATCGGCCTCAAAAGCGTCATTGCGCGCGGGAGAGCAGCCCCAAATAATGTGTGTAAGTGTTAGAGTTGTTTGGTATTGCTAAAAATCTCTCTCTCTCTCGGGAGAGAGGTGATGGGAACGGAGAACGCCGCATACCGCTTTTATCGCGCACAACCACTTGTGTTCGTGCCACAGCCGGACTTCGACTCCCTCCACCTCGCCCACCGCCACGGTGCCCTCCTCCGCCTCCCCGATCGGGACCACGCCGCCGCACCGCCGCACCGCCGCACCGCCCACCGCAGCCGCGCCGCCCTCGCCGCCCTCGCCTCTGCCCTGGTCCAAACGCGCCTCGTCGTCTTCGCCCAGCGAGCCCGCCGTCCCCGCCACGCCGCCGCCGCGCGCAGCCGCCGCCGCCGCGGCGCGAAGCAGCTCGCCCTCGCTCAGCTCTTCCACCGCCCCGCCGCACGCGGGCAGCATCGCCGCGCCGCCGCCGCGGTGCGCCTCGTCCGCCAGCTCGGCGAGCAGGTGCTGCAGCAGCGCCAGCTGGCGGCGGCGCGGCACCGCCTCGAAGGGAGGCACGTGGACAAACAGGGCGGTGTGCCGACTCTGCGTGCTCTGCGCGCCCGAGCTGTTGTTGTGCGCGTGCGAGAGCCGCAGCGACTCGTACAGCGTGTAGTTGCACAGGTACAGGTACCTGCAGGTCAGGCAAGGGCGTCTTCGGGCGTCTGGCCATCCCAGCAGCAGCGCGGTGCCGGCCGGCGAGGGTGGGCAGACAATCTGCTTCTCGGCGCACCCACAGCGGCGGGCTCGTGGATAGGTTGCGGGCCCTAACGCCAACGCACCGGCCTGCGTCGTCCGAGACACGGATCTCCTCGGCCGACCTCGCAGCCAACGCATCCCGCAGAGAGGAGAGGGGCAGAGGGCTGCGGCGGCAGCCCCGCACGCCACGCGCGGCCGGCGCGGCGTCGATGGGCTCGTCCGTCGGCTGGCGGCCTCGCTCGTCCGCCACACGAAATGCGTTGTGTTGACGCCGGTGCGCTCGAGTGCAAAGCCGCGCCCTCTCGCGTCGACGCCAAGGTGCACGTAGATGACGCAGCCGGAGGAGTCGTCGCCGCTGTGCAGCCGCTGCAGCTGCGCGTCGACATCCTCGGTCGAAACCTCGAGCACTGCCGAGCGGAGCGGGACGCCGTGCGGAAGCCGCCAGCCGTCAGCGCCGCTGGCGAGCTCTCTCGCGAGCCAGTCGGTTGGGTTCTCTTCGACGTCGGCGAACGGGCCGAAGCCCGTCACGACGATGGAGCAGGACGGCGTGGCCATCGACCAGGCCTTCCTCCGAAGAGATTCGTGGAGAGAGTGAACTGGATGACTCTGCAGCGGCGCTGGCACTAACACAGTTACATCGGGAAAAAGAAAATTGTCGCGGGATCCGGGCAAAAGGTTGGTCCCTCCCTCCCTTGGGGTTTTATATGTTTTCTGTCTTTCTTTTTACGAGGATTGGCCTTCCTTACGCGTGCCGCTCCGCGGCCGCGGCGAGGCGCGGCGAGCGGCGCGGCTCCTTGCGCGCCTCAGCGTCGGCCGCGCCGCCGCCGGCGTCGGGCGCGCTGCTACCGCTGCCGGCGGCCGCCGGCGCAGGCGACAGCGGCGGCTCGCGCGCGCGCTTGCCGAGCAGCTGCTTGAGCTTCGCCTTCGCCTCCGCCTCGCTCATCGCGTCGACGGCGTCGACCTCCGCGTCGCGCGCCGCGGCGGCGAGCGCCGTCGAGGCCGCCTCCTTCAGCTCCTGCGCGCGGGGAAAGGAAAGGGAAGGAGGCACGCAGCAGTGAGGGAGGAGCGGCTGGGTGCTGCCACACTGTCTGTATGAGTACATACGGAGCTCGTGCGGAGCGTCGTACCTGGACGGAGGTGGCGCCGGTGAGCTCGAGGGTGTGGATGGCGTTGCCGTCGAGCGTGCGCAGCGTCACGCGCTGCCGCAGCGCGGCGAGTGCGGCGAAGTCGAGCTGCCCCGACGTTTCGTGGAACATGCCGCCGCGGAGCCGGAGCACCAGCTGGAGCGTCGACTCCTTCTGGACGTTGTAGTCGACGAGCGTGCCGTCGTCCTCCAGCTGCATGCCGGCGAATGAGATGCGCTGCTGATCCGGCGGGATGCCCTCCTTGCCCTGGATCTGCTCCTTGACCTCCGCGATGGTGTGGTTCGGGTGCAGCGCCAGCACGAGAATCTTGCCGGTCAGCGTCCTGCAGAAGATCTGCATGCGATGCGGGTCGTGCCGTGGGTCGTTGGCCGCCGCGTCCGCGAACAACAGCACTCGCGGGAGCACCAGGTGCAGCGTCGACTCCCTCTGGATGTTGTAGTCGGAGAGGGTGCGGCCGTCCTCCAGCCGCCTGCCGGCGAAGATGAGGCGCTGCTGGTCGGGCGGGATGCCCTCCTTGTCCTGGAGCGTCGCCTTGACGGCCTCAATCGAGTCGGAGGGCTCCACCTCCAGCGTGACCGTCTTGCCCGGCAGGAACTTGACGAAGAGCTGGATGCGCATGCCGCCAGGTCCGCGCTCAGAACCGGGGCGGCCAGACGCCTTCGGCAGCTGCTGCGGTGGTGCGAGCCGCGCTGCCTGATCCGGGACACGCCACGCCTGCTCCGGGACACGCAGGTCGAGCAGCTCGATGCATCGGCCGACCCGGTTCAGCAGCTCGTCCAGCTCGCTCAGCCGCCTCACGCTGCTGCCCGCGTCGTCGACGCGCACGCTCGTGGAGCGGCCGAAGTACTTCACGAGCAGCGCCTGCTTCTCGACTGGCACGCCGTGGAGGGTGGCGCAGACGGTCTGCAGCTCACTCACGGTCTGGTCGGGAGCGAGCGTGACGGGCTTTCCCGAGACGACGAGCACGCGCTGCGAATGGCTGTCCTCTGCCGACATGGCCGCGAAGTCGAGCTGCACGCGGACAGTCGACTCGGAGAAGAAGCTCGGGCACGCTCCGTCGCCCGAGAGCGTGCGCTCCTTGTGCGAGGTCTTGAGCAGCTCGATCGAGCTGTCCTCCTTCTGCACCACCATGACATTGGTGTCACTCATCGCGGCGGTGTACGAGTCCGTAAAGCCGGTGCTGGAGTCCCCACTGGTGTGGCTGTGCACACGGACATTGAGCTTTTGCAGGGCCGAGTCATCGTCATCACCGACGGGGACCAGAGGTGTCTCGTCGACGAGCTTGATTGCAGGCCTCACCTCAGGAAGCAGGCCTGTCGCAGCGCAGATCTTGTCCCTGAGCTGACTCAGCGAGTCGCCTGGCGCGACGTGCACCAGCGGCAACTCCTCCACCACCGACACTTGGCCGGTCGGCCAGTGCACATGGCTGCTCGCCTCTTTCGTCGTGAAGTAGGCCGGGAACGAGGTTTTGATGCGTACGCCCATCTCTCGCTGGCGGATAGTAGTGCGTCAGCAGCCCGGGATGTTGGCGCGCCAAAAAAATTATTCTGGCGGCGGGTTGGCAAAACAAGACACCGAGCATACGCACAAGATACGCCGCGAGGAGGACGGAGTTGCGCCGAAAGGCGAAAGAAGCCGCGAGAACAAGGGACCGGCAGGCGGCGGCGTCGCAGGACGAGGCAGAAGGGAACGACGCGACAGAGGAGGAAATGACAAGGGAGAGAACGACGAGAGTGGGACGACCGCGAGGTGGCATGAAGGTTGCAGCGAGAATCGGAGAGAGACTGCGAAGAGAGATAGGAAGAGGCGGACTCCCTAGGGTGGGCGACGGCTAGCGCACCACACACCTCTCCTTAAAATCCCTGTGTGGTGGCGGCGTGCCGTCCTCCCATCCCTCCCTTGGGTTGTCTGTTTTCTTTCTTTAAGACACCGAGCATGGATGCCAATCTGGGGTCTTTCGACCGAGTCTATGAGCCCTGGCCGCTCCCTTGATCGCAGAGAGAGAGAGAATTCTTGATACGAAACCACGACGACACACACCAGTCGACTCGCATCGGTTGCCTCCATGAACGGCGGAGCTATTCTCGCGTCCACACCACACCTGGCTCCAACGTGGACACGCCCATAGCTGGGGACACTACTAGGTCACGCATGGCATCAGAAGTTTTATCTCTGGGCCCCGAAAGGCATCTCTAGCAGCGTCGTTACGCATGCGCCCTCCCCTCCTGGGCGCATACGCCTCACGTCTCGACAGAGCGTAAGCCCTTGGCGTGTGACGAGACGAGTTCTTCGCCATCGCAGCGAGCAGCACCCCACTCGCCGCAGCAGCCGGAGGCATTGCCGCAGCACTGTCTGCGCCGCAGTCCCGCACCCGTCGACGAAGCTCCCCCCGCGGAAGACCGCGCGTAGCGACGCCTTGACGATCGAGATGAGCGCGCTTGAAGCTCGCCCACCTACTGCCCCTGAGAGTTGGTTACCGAGTGGGATCAGCTCCCCCCCTTGGGATCGAAGCCGCCACACCTCGCACCCAACATCCCAGGCGGGATCAGAGAGAGACTCCGCACCGGACACCGCCCGGGCACAGACCCCCTACCCGTCGGACTACGCCTGGACCCCTCACAGAGCAGCCCACGCACAGGTCACGCATCGGCAGATTTGACACCTGGTTCAGGCGTAGACAGCACACACTGGTCACAGTTGCATAGCCCTGCCGGGGGGGACGAGTTCGCAAGGTTAATATTAAAAGCATACAAAGTGGTGACAACCACTCTCTCTCTCTCTCTCTCTCTCTCTCTCCTTGATCGCAGTTTCTGGAAAAACTCTCGAGGTCTCGACATTCACTAAGCTGTCAGTGGAGAGACCACTTCACAGCTGTATGCCTTGCTCCTTTAGGTGCTCTGTGTATCTCTGACTCTTCCGCATGAGACCTCCTGAGTCGTGGTTGTTATTCTTTTGTGCTTGGCGTCTTGTGTGGTGTCAGCTATGCTTATGAAAGTCGTCAGCTATGTTATGCTTCCCTTTGTGCTTTCTCTGGGCCTTCCGCTCCTAGACGGTGGGTTCCCACCCCCATGCTCGCGCTGCTCCTGCCGGCCTATTCCGCCCAGATCTTCGCCAATACGTCGATCAAGAACGCCAAATACAAGAAGAACGACGGCGAAGTCCCGACCTGGATCGCCGGCGTGCCATTGTCACGGACCGCTGCTCCGCCGCATCGAGGATCGGACAGCGCAGCTCTCACTCTCTATAGGCAAGCCTCCGATCGAGACGCTGATGCAAGTCTCGGCCGACTGGGCTCTGGCGGACCAGACCCGAACCTTCTGCCTCCTCGTGCTGGACATGGAGAATGACTACCTCCCGTGCGCAGCCCGCACTGACGCCCGCGCCTTCGCTCGTCTCACTCGCTCTACCCTCTGCGGAGCCTCGCACACAGCCGCGCAGCGCCGCTGCCAGCGCACACAGCCGCAACGCACACAGCCGCGCAGCGCCGCTGCCAGCTCCCGCGCCCTCCGCCTGCCCAGCAGGTATATGACTTTTATGATGCCGATGCCCACGACGCGTCCCTGACGCGTCCACGACGCGCCCGCAGGAGCCATCGACCGCTTCTGGGGCCCTCGCGGCCTGTACCCGCCGGGAGGCACCATCAAAGGGCACGCCGAGAACCCGTTTGGATCGACACGAGGTACAGCAAGAACGCGACCGACACGGCGGGCTGCGCGGCGGTGGCTGGTCCGCACACGGCACGAGAGCAGCGCGGCCGGAGCCGAGGGCTGGCGTGTTAGGTGCCAGCGATGGGACCGATCACGGAGGATGAGAAGTCGCTCGTCATCAAGTCGATGTGAGATGAGCCGAGATCAGCCGAGATGAGCCGAGACCGGTCCATTTGGCGCAGACCCGACCGCTGGCATGTTGCGACTCACGCAGCGGACGCCACTCTCCACGAAGGTGTCTGCGAAAGGAGGTCGGCCGTCCCTCCTTCCCTCCGACCATGCCGCCCTCCCCGCCGCTGGCACCTCTCCAAGATGGCCGACAAGGACGAGCACGGAGACGACATCCTCTACCCGATGCTGCAGGCGTGGGGCGTCGACACCATCGTTATCGTCGGCGCGTGGACCGAAGACTGCGTCATCGCGACCTGCTACGAGGCGGCAGACCGCTATGGTCTCGACGTCGTC
>NW_005198828.1:0-1771 GCF_000372725.1 Emiliania huxleyi CCMP1516
TGTGCCGGGGCGTGTGCCGGGCCGCACCCCCGCGCTCTCTCTCTCTCTCTGATGCACCGAACGCTGATCGTGCGGCTACAGAGCGGAGCCTAGAGGGCGGCCAGCGCGTTCTCCTTGTCCTCGACCCTGTCGGCGCCGGCGGCCTGCACCGGTGCTGCCGCCATCTTGGCCTCGCGGCGGCGCAGCTTGGACGACGCCTTCTTAACCTTGGACAGCCGCGGCGCCGAGATGTCTCCCGACTGCGACGCCAGCTGGGCGTGGACCTGCCGCGCGGTCAGTGGCAACGGCGCGGCGGCGGCGCGCACGGACGCGACCGCCTCCATCACGGCAGGCGTCTCTGGCGAGCCCTGCGCTAGCTCTGCGGCCGATGCGGCCGGAGCGGCCACCTCTGCGGTCGGAGCCGACGAGAAGGCCTGAGTCTGGGCGTGGGCGGCGGCGTGCTCGTCGCCCAGCCGGACCGCGTGCAGCGCCGCGTCGAGAGTCTGGCGCCTCTGCTCCGCGAGGGAGGCGCGCTCGTTGCTGCTGAGGAGCATGTTGAGGGCAATGTCGCCGTGCGCGGCGCCGTCGTCGTAGGTGGAGGCTATGCCGCTGGCCTCAAAGAAGGCTCGTAGCTGAGCCTCGGGCCACTCCGCCGCCGCGGCTGGCAGGACGAGGTCGTGTGCCCCGTACTCGATCCGGAACCGCCGCACGAGCATGAGGTGCATCCCCGGGTGTCTTTGGGGTGGCGTGGCGCCCGCCGAGCAGTGAGAATCGAGATGTCTAGGATGTCTTCCCTTCTTCTCTCCCTCCTCCTCCTCCTCGACCCGGCCGCGGCGGTGCGGGGCGAGCCCGGGCTCCTCCTCGCGAAGCACGCCCCCGCCTCGGTCATGGCCGCCCCCGGCCTGAGCGGCAGCGGCGGCGGCGGCGGCGGCGGCGGCGAGCAGAAGGCCGCGGGGGCGGCGCTCTTGGCCACGCCCCGCGCCCGGCGCTCGCTCGCGAGCATCGGAACGTACGGCACGATCTTTGGGCGCAAGATCGGGCAGACGATGCAGATCTTTGCGTACTCGAGCGACACGGCAACGATCGGTGCGTCCGGCGTGCTCATCGACGCGGACACCGCCCTCTCCTGGCAAACCGTCGAGGTCGCCTTTGCCAACGGCGTGATCGAGAGCGTCGCCGCCGAGAACGGCCTCACTGCGACTATCAAAACGAACAACAAGGAAGTCGGCGTCGGCGACTTGGGTGGCTCGGGCAAGTCCCACCCCGCCGGCCTCGTCATGACTGTCACCTTCACCTCCGGCACGGACATGGACAGCGTGTACATCGACTTCTCGTCGAGCACAACCGTGATCTGCATCGTGACCTGCGTCCCGTTTACCTCGACGCCCCGTGTGGCGACCGTCGTGCAGGACAAGAGCAACAACCTCTACCTGTTCGCCTCGCCCAACACGCCCACCGACGGCAAGGCTTCGACCATCGAGATTGCGGTCACGGGCGCCGTTGACGAGAGCGACATCACCCCCCTTCTCACTGACATGACGCTGCAGGTTGGCAGCGGCTTCTTCGGGCTGACCATCCTCGACGGCACGTCGAATCTCCCCGACGGCGAGGCGATCGCCGTCGCGTCTCGGCCCCTCCTCGACATCGACGTGGACTCTGTGACGACTGCGGTCGTCGCCTCTCCCGCCGCCCCGGCATTCGACGCGCTCATCTTTGTCATCGGGGCGGCCTTCGACCCGTGCGTCTTGTGCAACGCAATCGTGAGAAAGACTGGCAACAGGCCCCCATCGTA
>NW_005198827.1:0-1770 GCF_000372725.1 Emiliania huxleyi CCMP1516
AGTCTCGTGCGGAGCGGGTGCCGCCGCCGATGATGGTCATCGAGTAGAAGGCGGGGTGCGAGCGGGGCTGCGAGTTGAGGTTGCCGCCCGTCTTCGAGTCGATCTCGGTGCCGTGGTTGCCGTCGACGCCGACTATGGCGAAGAGGAACTGGCCGCTGCCCTGGTACCCCTCGTCGACGTCGAACGCGTCGTCGCCCACAAACAGGGCCGAGAGCCACTTGACGTTGACGGTGCCGCCGAAGAACTCGAAGCCGTCGTCCAGGTTGAGGGCGACCTCGCAGTGCTCGACGGTCGTGCCCGAGCCGACGCCGCCAAAGGTGATGCCGTTGATCTCATTGTCGGCGCCGATGATGGCGCCGCCGTGCCACACGCGCACGTACTTGAGCGAGCCCGAGCTGTCGGCCGGGTCGGACCCGCCGTACGGCCTGCCCGAGATGCCCTCGATGAAGTTGGAGGCGTAGCTGCCGGCGGAGGTGGGCGCGCGGCCGAGCAGGACGAGGCCGCCCCACTTGCCGCGCTCGCCGAGGTTGGTGAGGCCGGGGTTGGCGGTGTCTGTCTGGGCCTGCTCCGAGGAGGCAAGCGCCGCCTCCGAGAGGACGGTGGTCATGGTGATCGGCCGGACCGCCGTGCCCTCGGCAATCAGCCTGCCGCCCTGCTCGACGACGATGGCCGGGGCGACATCGCCTGTGGGGGAGCGCGAGGAGGCGGGAGGAGGTCAGCTCCATCGAGCGGCCAATCCAACGGGGCGGGGGGGGAGGGGAGGGGCGTGTTGGCCCACCTGGAGCCTGGCCGGTCGGCATCGCGTAGATCGTGGTGCCGGGCGGGATGGTGAGCGAGGCCGAGATGAAGAGCTGCGACGTGAGGAGGTACGACGTGTCGGCCGAGAGGGTGGTCGCGCTGTCGACGTCGCCGCCGAGGCGCGCGATGGTCTGCCCGTCAGCTTGCAGCTGCGCGAAGGGGGAGGGGGCGATGCCGGCGCAGGTGGAGCCGGCCATCTTGCCAGCGCAGGCGAGCCACGAGTACTCGCTCAGCCAGTTGTCCGACGGGCTCGCGAAGGCGCCCTTGCACGCGACGCCCTCGTAGAAGGGGTCGGTGGACGAGTCGATTGCCCCACTGCACATCTCCGAGCCTGCCGTGGGCAGAGGGCTGAAGGAGCTGCCGAGGCAGGTGTAGTCGAGGCAGGCGGCCGAGACGCCCGCGAAGCCCGGGTCGGCGAGGCGGGCGGCGAAGCTGGCGCTCGAGCAGGTCTTCGCGCCCGAGCCGTAGCTGAAGGGCGTGCTGGCGCCGTAGAAGCGGTGTTGCAGCAGCAGCAGACGCTGTCCGGTATGCAGTGCTGGCAGACCGGCCTCGCGGAGGTTGTGGTGCCGGGAGTCGGCGCCGGCTCGACGGTGAGAGCGCAGCCGCCGCCCCTGCGCGCGCGCAGTGGGTCGACCCCATCCCTCATCATCGACCTGCACCAGCACCACCCTCGGTCCAGGCTCCACGGGGTGCTCTGCTGGTGGGGTGTGCATGCCCGGACGTGTCTCTTTTGTTGTGTACTGTATGCTGAGTCTCGTTACGTATCTTCTGCTGGGTGGGGCGGTGGGCCCGAGCGGAGCAAGAGCGGTGTGCGCGGCCGCGTCGACGCTGGTCGCTGCGCGGTGGCACCGGGGTGGGGCGGCTCGTTGTGCGAGTATATGGGCCACGATGTCTCAAATATGAGGGGTTTTGACTCCTACCAGCTCCTGACGCTATCCCTGGCAGCTCTAATGGCCAGGGTCAGTAGTGTTG
>NW_005198826.1:0-1770 GCF_000372725.1 Emiliania huxleyi CCMP1516
GGGGGACAGGGGCAAGACGGGGCACGGGGGGCCCTCCGAGGCAACCCCAGGCACAGCGCGACAAGGCCAGCAAAGGACCAAGGGGCGACGATGGGGGGAGATAGGGGGAGATGGGGAGATCTGGGGAGATCCGGGGAGATCCGGGGAGATCTGGGGAGATCTGGGGAGATATGCCTCGAGCTCGGGTGGAGAGGCGCGGAGCAGCAAGAGCGGGTCGGAAAAGAGCGGGCGGCTGCTCCTGTGACATGTCTCGGACATGTCCAGGACGATGTCCTGGAGAGGGCCGGCGAGGAGAGGGGGCGGCTGCACCTGCCGATGTCATGTGACACGAAGGAAGGAAGGAATGAAGGTGCATCGCTTCCGCAACGCCACGGCGCTAGCGGCTCGATGGCACACAAGGACCCGTCTCTTGGCTCTATCTCCGCAAGATCTCGGCTCTATCTCGGCTCTATCTCGGCTCTATCTCGGCTCTATCTCGGCTCTATCTCGGCGCGATCCCGGCGAGATCTCGGCGAGATCTCAGCGAGATCCCGGCGAGATCTCGGCGCGATCCCGGCGCACCGCTCGATGGCGGCGAGTGCGCGCTCCATGCGCAGCTCCACGCGCCGGCCCTCCTGCCCGAGGGTCGAGAGGAAGGCCCAGTATTCGTGTGAGCGTATTCCTAGGATTAGTATGACTACTACTCCTATTCCTGCCCGAGGGTGGAGAGGAAGGCCCAGTATTCGTGTGAGTATTACTCCTATTAGTATTACCACTACTACTATTCCTGCGCGAGGGTCGAGAGGAAGGCCCAGTATTCGTATGCGTATTCCTCCTATTAGTATATGACTACTACTCCTATTCCTGCCCGAGGGTCGAGAGGAAGGCCCAGTATTCGTATGCGTATTCCTCCTATTAGTATATGACTACTACTCCTATTCCTGCCCGAGGGTCGAGAGGAAGGCCCAGTATTCGTGTGAGTATTACTCCTATTAGTATTACCACTACTACTATTCCTGCGCGAGGGTCGAGAGGAAGGCCCAGTATTCGTATGCGTATTCCTCCTATTAGTATATGACTACTACTCCTATTCCTGCCCGAGGGTCGAGAGGAAGGCCCAGTATTCGTATGCGTATTCCTCCTATTAGTATATGACTACTACTCCTATTCCTGCCCGAGGGTCGAGAGGAAGGCCCAGTATTCGTATGAGCGTATTCCTATGATTAGTATGACTACTACTCCTATTCCTGCCCGAGGGTCGAGAGGAAGGCCCAGAGCGAGAAGGCGAGGTCGAAGGGGTCGCGCAACCCGATGACGAACCGGAGCGCCCCTCGGCCGGCGGGGGTGGTGAGCGCCTGGGGAGATATGGGGAGATATACGGTGAGATATACGGGGAGATACGGGGAGATATGCCCCTCGGCCGGCGGGGGTGGTGAGCGCCTGGGGAGATATGGGGAGAGATACGGGGAGATACGGGGAGATACGGGGAGATATGCCCCTCGGCCGGCGGGGGTGGTGAGCGCCTGGGGAGATATGGGGAGATACGGGGAGATACGGGGAGATACGGGGAGATATGCCCCTCGGCCCGCGGGGGGGTGGTGAGCGCCTGGGGAGATATGGGGAGATATACGGGGAGATACGGGGAGATTCGGGGAGATATGCCCCTCGGCCGGCGGGGGTGGTGAGCGCCTGGAGAGATATGGGGAGATATACGGGGAGATACGGGGAGATACGGGGAGATATGCCCCTCGCCCGGAGGGGTGGTGAGCGCCTGGGAGATATGGGGAGATA
>NW_005198825.1:0-1770 GCF_000372725.1 Emiliania huxleyi CCMP1516
AAAGAGCATCAATTAATAATAGTAGGGAAGAAATATTGCTCGGCCGTCCATGAAGTCCGTCTCGATCTGGAGGAGACGGGTCAATCAACCCCGTGAGGACCAGATCAGGTTCGCATTGTCGTAGCCGGAGGGGATGTTGACCTTTAGCTCTTGGGGCCACCTTTCCGCTTTGGTTTTTTCCCCACTGACCACTCGGGCAACTTTTACCAAATGCAAAAGTTGCACCTTACCATTCGGGCAAATTCGATTGCATTTTACCACTCGGGCAAACTCGATGAAACGGGCGGACGGAAAACGCGTTTGCGGCAGCTCGCGAGAGCTATGCATGAAGCGGCCAGCGCGCCACCGCAGCTCACCGATGGAGCTTGCGGAGCGGCTCAATCCACTGTCGCAGCAGCATCGCGACCCATTCTCCAAGCACGGCCTCTGGCGTTGCGACTGCACAGAGAGCGAGCAATAGTCGCCAAAAACACTGATCTGTGTGCAGCGGATCTCCATGGCGGTCGCGCCCCGCGAAGGGACAACCGCAGGCCTCGGATGCTCGCCCGGAAGCGGACCCACCGTGCGAGTTGCAGCCCCGGAGGTGGCCGACCCAGCTCACTCCGAGAGAGGCATACCCAGGGTCAGGCATAGAAAAGGCGGTGGGTTGCGGAATCGGCCCTATCAAGTGCTCAAGTGCTCAAGGAAAGCCGGTACATCGTCATCTCGACGAACCTTAGGTAACACCGGACATTCACTTCACACTTGCTCGGACCAGATGAGATCCGGGAGATATCTGTGTGACTGTGATCTGTGTGCCGCCCAATTAGGTCGAGAGAGTGACTCGTCACTCGAGCATAAACTTTCCGACTCTCTAAAGATTTTGAGAGATTTTGGAACAAGAAATCACGCCTCTGACCCACAGTGATTTATTTGGGCTCGGCAGCTTGTTAGCCCTCAGCCGAAGCTGGGGCCGGTCCCGTAGCCGAGAGAGCCCGCGCCGATGAGTTCGACGCGGTCGGGGGGCCCTGCGGAGAGGCCAGCGAGATGGCGATCGCTGAAGGAGAGGGAGGCGAGGCCAGACGGGCAGGCTCAGCTGCTCTCGGGTGATCTCGCTTTGGTGGCTGAAGGACCCGATGGTCCTGTCACATTCGCGTTCCGAGTCGTGGGGGCACACACACACTGAGATTTTTAGAAGCCAACAAGAAATGTGGCACACACAGTGATTTGGGCTCGGCAGCTTGTCGACTACCAGCCGGAGCCGGAGTCGGAACCGTAGCCGAGATGGTCGTCGAGAGAAGATTTTCAGTGTATGTATAGCTCTTACGAACATACCCGTAGGTGAACTGCTGACGGGGTTTGCGATGAGGAGCGATCCGAACGTGGTATTCGGGTGATTAGATTTTCGAATTTAGTATCCTTTGGGCCGTGTTGAGAGAGATTCTTCTTTCCGTGTTGTGAGGTGTGTTGTTGGCGAATCAGGACACAGAGCTCACACAAATTCACAGTGGGAGGAAAGCGGCGAGTTGCAATTCAAGGGCCACCCTGTCCAGCGCCCAGGAGGTGGATCGCGCGTGACCCCCTACACAGATAGGAGCCCGAAACCCTCACGCTGATGCTCTTGCGCGGTGCCACTTTTTCCGTGATATGTTGTGCACCCTTTCCGCTGCAATTTCGTCGAACAGATTGTCTGCATTGGTGCTGGCACTGCCGTCACTCCGGGGGCCTCTTGGTGTGGTTTTTTTTTTTTTTTTTTTTTTTTTTTTTTTGTTTTTTTTTTTTTTTTTGTTT
>NW_005198824.1:0-1770 GCF_000372725.1 Emiliania huxleyi CCMP1516
CATGCGCGCGAGGCTGTGTAGGCATAGCCTCGAGAGTGCCAGCAGCCAATCCGAGGCAGTTTGTGACGCGCAGTCTGGCAATTCCACTGCGATTAAAAAGAATTTTCCCCGCGAGGCAAGGGACTGGCGCGCACTGGCACTAACACAGGTACACCACGGGAGCCGCCACAGCGACTCCTCGACGACGGCGAGGCAACAAAAAAGAAATTTCGCGGGGTGCGCCGGTCGGGCCGGTCTCTGAGGGAGGGTGTAGAGGATGTAGAGTGTAGAGCGCTGTAGAGTTGTAGAGATGTAGAGCGCTGTAGAGCTGTAGAGCTCTACATCCGCCGCGTGACGATGCGCCTGCGTTGTAGAGCGATGTAGAGCGCGATTTTGTTGTAGAGCTTGTTGTAGAGGCTCTACAGCCAAACCGCCGGGAAGGCAGTGACTCAAAGAGGCCGAGTCGCACTAATGGGGTGTCTCCGAGCTTACTGGAGCTCTGATGGACGGCCCTGACTATCCCTGACACACAGAGAGTCACTCTGACGGCACACAACGCCCTATGACTGCGTCATGACCAGCCTGCCATGCGTCGCCGGTGCCGGCATTCGTCGCAGTGCTCCTTTAGCAGGCGGTGGACTGTCGGCTGCGAGGACGGTCGCATTTGCGCGAGGCGAGGCGAGCATTCGGACGCGTTGCATGCGCCATGACTCGCGCCAGCGCGTGCGGGAGCTCCTGGCTGAGCGTTGAGTCCAGGCGAGTTGCGCTGGCCACTATCGCTACGCCGAGCCGAGCTGACGCGCCGAGGCGCCGGCCAGTCGCAGCCGTGAGGCATGCCATAGCAGCAGAGGCACCTCCCACCCATTGGGCGGGCAGACAGAAGGCCAGGGCAGCACTGGCAAGTGCAACGCGCCTCATGTCGGAGAGCGACCGTGCCTCGTTCGCCGCTTATGATGAGCGAGTTTGTTGTAGAGATTTCACGTTGTAGAGCGCCTTTACATCGCTCTACAACGAAGACGCTTCGTCCCGCGGCGGATGTAGAGCTCTAGAGCTCTACAGCGCTCTACATCTCTACAGCTTTACAGCGCTTTACACTTTACATCCTCTACACCCTCCCTCAGTATTTAATGAAGGGGGGGGGGGGTCCGACCCCCCCCAGCACCTTCACCACATGCTAGGGGGGGGGTCCGACCCCCCCCAGCACCTTCACCACATGCTAGGGGGGGGAGGGTCCCGCCCCCCCCCCCTCGTGGTCAGACCCTCCGGGCCCTTGATTTTACGCCTCATTTCGCAGCATTTTCGAGGGGAAGATCATCCTTTGGAGCTACATGAGCCTTGAGACTGGTCAGATTCTCCAAGATATTGGACTTTCAGCCACGATTTCACAACTTGGGGCAAAATCGGCTCTCTGGCGGCTATTCCTAGCCCACGAACTGCTGGGGGGTGCCCACCACATGCTGGGGGGGGGGTCCGACCCCCCCAGAGGCTTCACCACATGCTAGGGGGGGGGGGCGTGGAGAGAAGCGCGCCCCCCTCCCTGGAAGCGATGTGCGCCTGCTCTTGACGCATGGGATCACTCCCGCGAAGCTCGTGAACTAGCCGGGGCAGTCGGAGAAGGGGCAACTCCGTGCACTGACGGTCGGCCGTCAGAAATCACGCCTGCGTGGATCGCGTCACACCAATCCTCGCTACCCAACGCGGCCAAAGGATATCCACCTCGAGAACCTCGAGAACCCGAAAGAATCATACCTCTAGACAAAGGGGGAAAAGGAAGTGGGCCGGGGACTCGAC
>NW_005198823.1:0-1770 GCF_000372725.1 Emiliania huxleyi CCMP1516
TTCTCCAGCGTCGGCAAGCGCTTCGTCAACGACCTCAACTCGCTGCTCGACGAGCTCAAGGCGTCCAAGGCGCACTTTGTGCGCTGCATCAAGCCAAACTCGAAGCAGGTCAAGAAGGAGTTCGAGCCGGCGATGGTGCTCGACCAGCTGCGCTGCTCGGGCGTCGTCGAGGCGGTGCGGGTCATGACGGAGGCGTACCCGACGCGCATCCCGTACGAGGTGAGCCGCTCACAAGCCCGCGTCGCGCCCTCCCTCCCTCTCCTCCCAAGCACCAAGCCTCCTTCCGCCGCGCCCTCCAGGTGATCCACGGGCGCTACGCGCCGCTGATGGGCAAGGAGGTGCTCGACGCGACCGGCGACGAGCCGGCGGCCTTCTGCGAGGCGATCGCTATCGCGTGCGACGTCGCCCCATGTACAAGTCCGTCCTCGTAGTGCTGTGCTCGCAGTGAAACTCGTGCTCCACCGCGCCGCGCCCCAGCTTGCCCCGCAGCAGCTCGACAAGGTCCAGGAGGACCTCCTTGTGCCGCGTCTGGTGGCCCGCCGCGCCGTCGTTCTGCGCCACGTCGCCAAGGGCGTCAAAGGGCAGACCGGGGAGCAAATTCTTTTCCCCGCCTGTCTCACTCAGCGCGTGCTCGACACCCGCCGACAGCGCAGTCTCTACACCCTCAGCGCCGAGAGCACCTCAAGCCGACCCGATCCGCTCTGCTACCTCGTCATGGAGGAGGCACGCGCGGCGGAGCAGGCACTGAAGGAGGCGGCGGCCAAGGCGGCGGCTCGCTCGGCGGCCGCCACCACCGTCTCTGCACCCGCCGACGCCCGCAGTTCTCTCGCCAACATGATCCGCGGTCGGGCGGGCTGCAGCTCGGCGGGCGGGCGGGCCGCGGCTGCGGCGAGCGGCGCGGCCGAGATTGTAGTGAGCGGGTGCGGCAACGAGAGCATCAACGGGACGTACCGGCGGGACGGCGAGAGGGACGGAGTGCCTTGCTACCGGCATGTGAGCGAGTCTAGACGTGGCACACAGGCCGCCCCGCGCGCTGGTAGGTCGCAGCTAGCTCCCCGCCACTCCCCGCGACGGCGTCCGCACCCAGTCCACCGCCATCTTGTCGCCTCGCCGCGATGCGACTGCAGTCTCCGGACAGCGTGACTGCAGTCGTGGCACCGCGTGGCCGCAGTCGTGCCCTCTTCACACCGCAGGCGGCCGCGTCGTGGACGATCGAGCGGGACACCGACCGTTCGGCCGGCGAAGCGGTGCGTGCGCGAGAAGCCAATCCTGCAATCTCGGACAACGGTCTCGGACAATCTCGGACAATCTCGCCTCCCCTCGCCTCCCCTCGCCTCCCCTCGCCCCCCCTCGCCTCCCCTCGCCTCCCCTCGCCCCCCCTCGCCTCCTCCTGCTTGCGTCCATCTGCGGTCGACCGAGTGGCACCCGCCTGCTCTAGTGCACCCGCCTGTCTGCTGTTCAACTCCCTCTCTGCGTCAGCGCCGCCTTCTTCTCTCCCTCCAGGTGAGCGAGTGGTGCATCTGCGACGACAATTTCTTTTCTCTCCGCCCACGAGTATTTCTTTTCTCTCCCTCCAGGTGAGCGAGTGGTGCATCTGCGACGACTACGGCTTCGAGTCCCACTGCTTCGTCAAGGCGAGAGGCAGCCGAGAGGCAGCCGAGAGGCAGCGGAGATGCAGCAGAGGTGCAGCCGAGATGCAGCCGAGATGCACCCGAGGTGCAGCGGAGATGCAGCCGAGATTGAGCCAAGCGCGAAGCATGAATCCCACGA
>NW_005198822.1:0-1769 GCF_000372725.1 Emiliania huxleyi CCMP1516
CAGGGTTTTTTGTGGCGCACAGCCAAGGCGCGGGAGAAGTCGCCACCCCCTACCTCGCAACCTCCTCCCTGGAGTTATATCCCCTAGGCGCCTATTCCCTGGCGGCCTCATCTTTTGCGGCCTCATCCCTTGCTGTCCTGGCGGCCCCATCGCTCGCCATCTCCTCCCTCGCCGCTTCCTCCCTTGCCGCCTCATCCCTGGCCGCCTCCTCCCTCACCGCCTCCCCTCTGGCCTCCTTCCCCGCCGCCTCCTCCCTCGCTTCCTCCTCTCTGGTCTCCTCCCCCCTGGCCGCCTCCTCTACCTCTTCCTCCCTGGCGGCCTCCTCCCTGGCCGCCACCTCCCTAGCGGCCTTTCCCCTGGCGGCCTCCTCCCTTGCCACCTCCTCCCTCGCCGCCCCCCCACCTCGCCGCCTCCTCCCTCGCTTCCTCCTCGCTCGCCGCCTCCTCCCTTGCCGTCTCCTCCCTCGCCGCCTCCTCCCTCGCCTTCGCCTCCTCCCTCGCCGCCTCAAGTAAGCTGCTCGCCGCGGAAGCTGCTCGACAGGTGCCTCGCAGCTGCGTGTTCTCGTATTATCTTCGAGTAAGGTATTGCGTGGGGACGGTGCGTATTCTCGTACCACTAGCTCCGAGTAGAGGGGGCGTCTGCAGTTAAGGGGAAACCTGGTACACGGGCCAACCCTCGGAGAGTATTCTCGTATTATAGCTCCGAGTAGAGGGGGCGTTCTGCTGCTAGGGGAAACCCGGAGCGCGGTACTATCCCTCGGAGAGTATTCTTTAGCTCCGAGTAGAGGGGGCGTTCCGCAGCTAGGGGGACCCACAGCGCGAGGGAAAAATTCCGCCGCTGGGGGAAACCCGGAGCGCAGAACCAACCCTCGGAGACCCGTGTTATGGCCCTGCGACCGCGCACCCCCCCACGGTCGAGGATGAGGGTGCGTTCTGCAGTTAAGGGGTAACCCGGTACACGGAACTATCCCTCGGAGACGTGTTATGGCCCTGCGACCGCGCACCCCCCCCTTACTTAGCTCTTAGGGGTCAGGGCTCTCTAGCCCGTAGCCCGATCCCGATCATCCGGCCCGCTGGGTGCGCTTCTGAGCTCCCCGGCCCTGGATGTGAGGCTACCAACTGCACTCCAAGTGCTCCAAGTGCCTGACTGTCTTCACCTGAAAGGCGAGCGCCGGCGGAAGGTGGCACGCCGAGCGTGTCAGCCAAGGGAGGCGATTGCGCGTCAGGCCAAGTTGTTGTTGGCCGACCGACGTCGCTCGCCTTCGCCACGGCTTGCGGAGCGATGCCGAATCCGCTCTTGTTCTCAATCAAACAAAAGCATGCGCAGAGGTGGGGTGAGGTTTCTAGGTTTGTGTGCACACACACACACACACACTATGCTCTATGGTAACAAAGAGAGTGGATCAGAAAGCTGCAGTAGTCTACCACATACGAGAGAGACTCGCTTAAAGAGAGTTTTGTAAGAGTTTTTGCTGTGTCACTTAAATAATCCCAAAATACATGTATTATTGCATTTACGCCACGAGGCCGGGAGCGGCCGCACACTGCTCGGTACCCCCCCTGCACATCTAAAGTCATGGCCGACCCCCCCCCCCCAGCCAGCAGCACGAGAGCAGTCTTTCCCAGTCTGGCTCTTTAGGCGAACAAAAATCCGTGACGGCTGCTTACAAACAAAACAGTGTTAGAGTTGTTTGGTATTGCTAAAAATCTCTCTGCTTACAGAAGTTAGAGAGCGCGCTCCAAGGTACCAAGCAAGCCGGGAGGGAGAGA
>NW_005198821.1:0-7102 GCF_000372725.1 Emiliania huxleyi CCMP1516
GGCGGGCTGCTGCTCAGAATCTGGGCCCTCTTGGCGCTCGCTCTCGCGCTCTTCATAACGGCGTTGACCCCTCCCTCCCGCGCCGACGTTGGGCAGCCCGACCACGACAACGTCAGCGCCGCCGGCCTGCAGCTCGAGGCGCCGTTGAATGAGCACGAGAGCCGGTGTGCAACGGCGGGGCCGGCGCGGGTGATGTAGCTTTAGGTGGCGGCGGCGGCGGAGGGGGCGGCGGCGGAGGGGGCGGCGGCGACGGCGGCGGCGATGGCCGCGGGGTCGGCCCGCCCGCCTTTGCTGCTGGTGCTGTGGGCATCATCACAGCTCAACCTGAAGTCAAGGTGCAAAAGCTTCAGTGGGCACTTTAGTTTTCGCGTCCTTTGCCACGTATATGGCGCTGCGGACCGGTCTACCGGACCCGCCCCTGATCGTGTTCTCTTCCTCGACTCGACCTTCCGCGACCTTCCTCGACTCTCGACCTGATGCTGAGTTCCCGCACCAGCGCAGCTCAGTGGCAGTGTGTGCGACCAGGGCCAGTGGTAGACAGTCACGACGTGCGTCAGGCTGCTCTCTCTGAGCGATGACACTAGCAGGAGCATCGTCAGTGTCATCGGAGTCACTTGTATTTACGACGCCGCCACGCTCGCAAGGGCTGCCTAAGCGCCTAAGCACCCTAAGCACCCCCCGCTTAGGGCGCTTAGGCGCTTAGGCGAGCGACGGCCGGCTGCCCGGGGCTGGCGTGCCTCTGCCGTGGGGTGAGCGCCTGGGAGAGCCACTCTGCAAGTGGTGTGCGAGTGTGTAGCCTTTAGCGTGCCGTGGCTGCAGTCGGCCAGAACATCCGCGGAAATTCTTTTCTTCGCGATGTATATGTCCAACAACGCCGCTCCGCAACGCCGCTCGCGCCGCCTCGCCGCCACCGCCGCGGCTTCCTCGCCAGACACGCCGCCGCCCGCCCGCCTCCTCGACCTCCCCACGGAGCTCCTGGTGGGATCTTGTGTGGAGGGGGGAGGCGCGTGGGGAGATCGGGGAGGAATGGTCCAACCCACACCTCCGCCGGAGCCGCCCGAGGGCGAGCCCGAGCCGCCCTGCCCGCCCCCCTCGCCTTCCGCATCCCGCTCGCTGCGCTCGGCATCCGGCTCAAAGTTCGCAGCGCCGAGCCTGCTGCCCACCGCCGCGAGCCTGCTGCCCAAGCCACGCCAACAAAAGGTTCCTGTCGTCTTGCCCAGCGGGTCTGCAAACGCGGCTCCCTCAGGGTTGCGCTTGGCGTGCTCCTCGCAGGTGTCCCGATACACGGGGAAGTGGGCAATGAAGAGGCTGCGGGCGACAGAGAGCAGCTTAGGTGGCATCGAGCGAGCTAAAGAGGTGTCGCCCACCATGTCCAGCACCGCCACTCGCATTGTCTCGTGGCGCACGTAGTCCGAGTACTGCTCCGAAGCGACCACGTTTCGTGGCACGCCCGGCTCATTGTAGTACGGATCGGTGGAAAGTAGGCTCTGGATCGAGAGAAGCACGGACGTGAGGTTCTGCACAGGCGTCCACGCCGGGCCGCTCCACGTTCCAAGGATCGAGAGGCACACTTTGCCGCAGCTGTACAGGTTGGGGTTGAAATGCACGCTGCCACCGCCCGTTGTCATCAGCCGTACCTGACGGCAGAGGCACGACCTCGGCGTTTCGGCATGGTGGCGGCTCGTGGGGCTATACATCTAAAATCACACTTTAGGCGGGCTGAATGGATAGTCATTGGGAAAGCGCAGGAGGAAGTAGAAGAAGCCGCCGTCATACACTGTGTCTCGAGGTCCGCAGATTAGCGCGTGCACAATCGTGGCGCGGTGCTCGTCGATCATTGCAAAGATGCCCTCAGGCGGATCGCGAGTTAAGTTGAGCGTCTGACTGTAGACACAGCGTACGACTTTGCCCGAGCTGTTGTCGTCTGCCAGCAGGGGGTCCCACTCCGATCCCATGTCCAATGGGCCTGCTATCGACTATCGACTGCTAAGGAAGAATTTAAACAAAACCACTCTCTCGCACAGCACACAGGCTCGACACAGGTGCGAACTGGCGCGTGCTAGTACTATCACCGGCACACCTAAGGAAGAATAAATAAATAACCGCAACGACTCTCTACTAGTCCGAGCCTGACTGTTGTTCATCTTTCTACATACATACTCTACTGGAGATGGGTAAAAAGGAAAAGTATTATCCTAACGGTGTGGGGGCGCGGAGCCGGAGGGCTTGTTGGCGAGCCAAAATGGTGTTTTCCGAGGCGCTGCGCTAGGCTCAGAGCGAGTTCGCGCTGCGCTAGGCTCAGACGGCGAGTTCGCGCTGCGCTAGGCCCAGACGGCGAGTTCGCGCTGCGCTAGGCTCACAGATGCGAGTGCGCTGCGATAGAAGAAAAAAAAACAGGGTCGAAACGACAACCGAAAGGAGGACTGTGTAGTGTAATCATGTGTCAAGAATCACGTGCTGCTGCTGCTGCTGCTGCTGCTGCTGCTGCGCGGCGAGCGCCGTCGCCGAGGCGGGCCTCGGCGGAGAGCGCGATTATGCGGCCTTTTCCGCGACCCGCACAAAGAAGAGGCGCTTTCCGTCAGCCTCGACCTGCCACCGGCTCGCGTCGACCGACCCGGCCGCGTGCCACACCTCCACGGCCCAGTGCGCCAGCCCGCAGAAGTTGCCCGTCGCCTCCTCGATGCCCCATCCCGTATTTCCACCTACTGGGAGCGAGAGAAGCTTTACGCGAGGCAGGTGATGGCGAGGGGGTGGGCTCGGTGGTGTGGTGTGCGCCTGAAAGGCCGTGAACGACCCTGCCGTTCGCGTACTGCCCAACGGTGTTGTGAGCGGCAATCAGCGCGCAGCTGAAGGGGTGGGGGCTCTCCGACGTGCCGCTTGAGCTCCAGATGCCGTAGTTGGCCAAGTCGATCCCGTGCGACAAGAGGATCTTGCCAAGTTGGCGCATGTCTCCGGAGTACACCCCGCCCGTGTCGGCGCTGCTGCTTGTGTACAGCACTCCTTGGGGCAGCATAACCTCGGTTAGGAGCGGGTGGTAGGTGCAGGGACTCGTAACGTACTCGTACTGGACGACGACCAAACGGCTCGCCGGGATCGTCTCAAAGGAGTCACGATGGGTCGTCGGGTCGTCCTTAAAGGTGAACTCGTCTCTTGGCTCCGTCAGAAAACCAGCATCGAGGGCGGCAACGACCAACTCAGTCAGCCTCCCGCCCACCTCCACGTCGTCCAGGCGGCCGAGCTTGAGCCCCTGGTCCGACTCTTGGTGAAACTCGATGGCGATGCCGCGCTTGCCCCTTGACCTTGGAGCACTTGGAGTGCAGTCATTAACCTCACATCCAGGGCCGGGGAGCTAAGAAGCGGACCCAGCGGGCCGGCAAAGATTTTCTTCTTTCCACTCCGCTCGCCATGGAGCACGAGTTTCTCGACGCCGTCGAGCACGCAGAGGACCTGCTCGTGATGCGCCGTCCTCGGGAGGCGCTCGCTGCTGCCGTGGCAGCACTGCGTGCACTCGCGCCCGACGGCAGCGCGGGGCCGCATGCGAGCGCCAAAAGCGGACACGGGGAAGCAGCCTGGGTGGGTGGGCTGGCCAAGCTCCCCCAGGAGGCGCTTGAGCCGAGCGGTCCGCTGGTCAACGTGGCGCTGCAGGCCCTGTGCGACACGGGCACTCCTGGTCTCAGCGGCACGCTCCTCGACGCATGCTACGGCGACGTTGCGGCCGTCCCATTTGGCACGCTCTGGGCTGCGCTCCAGGTGTTTTGCCGGGCGGGCCAGCGCGAGGAAGCGTGCGAGCGGCTGCTTGGCTGGGCAGACGGGCAGGAGCGGCGAGGACGGCAGCCGAGCGGCGGAGCGCCAGGCGGCCAGCTCGAGCACGAGCGACGGGTGCTCCGCCTCGCGAACCTCATCCTCGCCGCCGATGCCACGGGAAGCGGCTCGCTGGAGGAAGGGTTGGTCCGCTCGCTGCGGTCCCGGCTGACCGCGCCGGAGAGTGCAGACGCGCTGCAGAGCATCGAGAGGCGGCGGGCCACGGTGCGGGGCGGCGCCGGGAGAGGGATCGCCGTCCCGTGGGAAGAAGCGGCGGAGGCGGCGGCGGCGGCGGAGGCGGCGGAGGCGGCAGAGGCGGAGGCGGGGGCGAACGAGGCGGAGGCGGAGGCGGTGAAGGAGCAGGCGGCGGCGGTGGCGGCAGTGGAGGGAGGGAAGGCAGAGGCGGCGGCGAGGGTGCCAGCTACGAGGCTCTCGGCAAAGCCTCCTCATCGCAGCAGCGAGCGGCTGCTGGCGGCGTCGCCTGCGCCGCAAGTCGACGCCTCGCTGCACGCGGCGCTGCGGCAGGCGCTGCTGGCGGTGCAGGGCCTCGCCCAGGCGTGCAACCTCGGCGGCTGGCTCGACCATGCTCCCCTGCACCGACGCCGCATGCGCTGGGCCGCCGCGCTGCTGGCGGTGCTTGGGCTTGCCGCGGCGACGCGTGCGCGGGTGCGATCGCGCATCTTGAAGGCGGTGCGCGCAGTCGTGGCGGCTGCGGGGGCAGTCTTCTCCCTGATGCTGCTTCGGGCGCCGCAATAACGACGGCATTTTGCTATGTCTGTGACTTTTTTGTGTGGCACTGTGCCGCTCTCGGGCTCGGCGCTCGGGGGCTCGCGGTTTGCCGGTTCTTTTTGTCGTGATACCTCTATATAATGTCATACCTGAGACTGCGCCTGTTCCATGACCTGTTCCCGGCACTGTAATCTGTATTTGTACCCAAAGAGCGTATATTAGCCAGCAGTCGCGGCAGTACACTGACAATCTCGTCTCAACGCCACCGGTCGGGACGGCTTACGTCTTTAGCTTGGCCTTTGCCTTTCGCATCGCATTCTTGCTTTTTGTCGGGTCCTTCCAGCCGGCGAGCTGGTTGGAGGGGTCGAGCTTGAGGTCGTTGCCGCGCTTCTTGACGACCTGGATCACGTCCTCGTCGTGCATCTGGTGCGCCAGGCCCACGCGCTGCGGCGTGTGCTTGACCGAGGAGCCCCACACCATCGCGTAGTCGAAGGTGGCGACCAGTGAGCGGTGCACGTGCTTGCAGGCCGCCTCGACGGTGGTGCCGTGCCTCCCTTCGGTGAGGACGATCGGGTCGTCGAAGTCGGGCTTCTTGCCGCGCGGCTTGGTGTACACGCGCACCAGGCCGAGGTAGCTGCGTGGTGGAGTCCGGGCCGAGTGAGGGTGCGAGCCCGGCCAGTGCATCGCACTCTGGTGCGCCTCGCGGGAGAACGAGAGCGACAGAGACAGCGTGGTGCGGGTGCGGTGCCACTAAGCACAGCCGAATGGTGAGTCTTCTCGAGTGCTGGTAGGGGTACGAGCAGCCCAACTCCGCATCTAGGCCTCGAGATATGGGGGAGATATGGGGAGATATGAGGAGATACTCCGCATCTAGGCGCGCGCACTCCCACAGCCGCTCCGCAAAGACGTCGGTGTTGAGGCGCATGCGGCAGGAGAGGACCATCGTGTCGGGCATGGCCTGTGGGGAAAGAGAGCGGCGACTGAGCAGGGAGAGGTGTGCGCAGGGTGAGGAGCAGCGTCGGCAAGGATGGCCATGATGCGGCGGCACTCCTCGATCGACGACATGTCGATCTTGTTGTACACGTACAGGCAGCGCACGTACTTGCGGTTCCCCTCGATCAGGTCGATGAACTGGTCGACCGTGCAGTCCTCGCGGAAGAGCACCTGCCAGCGACATCTCCCGGTGGACGGATGGGCTGAACAACTCCTGGACTCGCATCGCCGGAGCGGCGCCTCCGCCGAGTTGATTTTATACTCGTGCAGCAGCTGGCGCACGTCGCTCTCGCTGATGCTCTCGAGCGCGCACGTCGACGAGATCGAGACGGGTCCGGAGCTCTTCTTCTTGAAGTAGACGTTCGGAGGCCGCTCGTTGAGCCGCAGCCCGACCACGCGCAGCTCGTGCTCGAGCAGCTCTCGCTGCCGGTCCGCCTAATTAATTAAATAAATAATTAGTACGCGCAGCTCGTGCTCGAGCAGCTCTCGCTGCCGGTCCGGTCCGCCTGCGTCACAGTTCCGCCTGCGTCACAATCACTCCACTCGAGTCGCGCGCCTCTCGAGCGGCTCTCGCTGCCGGCCCGGCCCGCCTTGAGGCAAGGTGCGGTGCTCGCCTCCACACCACGCGGGCGGAGTGTCGTGTGTGTGGTGTGTGTGTCTGTCTGCCTTGCCCGAGCCAGCATCAACGACAAGCAAGATGAGGTCGCACGAGCGAGCGACGCCGATCACCTGGCGAGGCGTCGCAGAGGTGTCGCAGAGGTGTCGCAGAGAGGTGTCGCAGAGGTGTCGCCGAGGTGTCGCAGTGGTGTCAGAGTGATTTCGCCGACCACCTGCCGGCCCCGCCCCTTGCCCTCGCTCGCGCCCTCGATGATGCCGGGTAGGTCGAGCAGCTGGATGCGGCAGTCCTTGTGGTGGATGATGCCCGGGATGCACGTGAGTGTGGTGAACTCGTACGCCGCCGCCTACGGCCGATTCCCATCTCGGCTCCATGTCGGCTACCCTCGCGGCTGCATCTCGGCGGCCGCGGCCGCCTCGGACGCCGTCCCCGTAAAGTGCGAGAGGATGGTGGACTTGCCCACGGAAGGGAAGCCGATCAGCGCGACGCGCGCGTCGCCCACCTTCTCGACGTCGAAGCCCGTCCCCTCACTCGAGCCAGCCTTGGGAGGCGCTATCAGCTCTGTCCGGTACTTGGCCAGCTTAGCGCGCAGGGTGCAGAGGTGCGACATGGTCGCCTTGTTGACCTGCGTGCGCGCGATCTCCTTCTCGATGTCCTTGATCTTCTCGACGAGCGTCATGGCGACAGTTCACGGGTGGGGCCGAGCGTGCGCTGCTCTGTTGCCGGCGTGAGAAATAAGAGAAAAACCGCGTGACCCCGAGGGAGAATAAAAGAAAAGTTCCGCGAAGCACACGCCTGGTCGCCGATGGAGAAGAAAAGAAAAATTCGGGCGCAGCGCACGCCCTGGAGGCCTGGTGCACTGACGGTCGGCCGTCAGAAACCACGCCTGCGTGGATCGCGTCACACCAATCCTCGCTACCCAACGCGGCCAAAGGATATCCACCTCGAGAACCTCGAGAACAG
>NW_005198821.1:7202-20436 GCF_000372725.1 Emiliania huxleyi CCMP1516
AATAGGCCCCGCTCATGCAGACGAGGCTGCCCCCCGCGCCGGAGGGCACGGCGCCGCTCGAGCGGTTCCTCGCGCACGGAGACCCGAGCGTGCACGAGAGGGTGGCGGCGGCGCTCTGGGAGGCGAGCAGCGATGCGGGCGCGGTGGCGGCGCTCACGCGGCTGGCCGAGGGCGCGGAGCTCGCCGCGCTGGCGCGGGGCGGGGAGGAGGGCGAGGCGCCCGTGCTGGGCGAGGCGACCGAGCTGTCCAACATCCCATCCGACGGCGCGCAGGCGAGCGGCGCGCGCAGCGGCAAGAAGCACCGCCGCGCGCGAGCGCCACCCGTCGTGCGCACCGAGGAGGAGATCGCCGCGCTGCGCGCCGCTCGCGCGGCGAAGCGCGAGCGGACCGGAGCGCCGCCGCACCATGAGGGGAGGGCGGCGGCGCAGCGGGGCTGAGGAGACATTCAGAGAAGCCGCAAGTATGCACAACCCGGCACAGGCACGGTATACCGTGTACAAAATTCTCCTGCGGGCGGACCACCCTCACAGATCACAGATCACAAGCCACGTGCAGGGTCCCGTACCATGCGGAATCGACCCTCATCCAGTGCGTGGCGCGAACAGCTTCAGCTTTTCTCGCCCGCTCTGCTGAGGGCGAGGCGCCGAGCTACGGTTCCAACGCTGCAGCACTCTCCCTCTATTCACAGCAGAGATGGCGACGCGTCCTTACGCGCGTCCTCGTCCCCACCTGCTTTGCTTCAACGTGCTGCCATGGAGCCAGCGCGCCTCGCGCCATGATTCAATCGCCATGGCCGGAGCGCTTTGGATCGCAAAGGCCCATGGGCCGCTGCGCAGGGCGGCACGCGCAGGCGCTACACAGATCAGAGCATTGGCGCCGAGAGCATTCATTTCCGCATTCAGTTGTCGTTGTTCTGTCGGCTCGAACAGCCCGTACAGCCATTCAGCGGCTGGTGGACGGCGCGCAGTCTCCACGCGGATCCGCATCTCGTGCACACCGCAAGGCGCCGCCACCACATGGACCAGCCCGATGGACTGTGTTTGTGGTCGGGGTGGACAGTTTGCTGTTCAGCGTATCATTGAGCAGGATGAGATGAGCGTCTAGTGGTGACGCGGGTAACGGGCGAGGTCCTGGGTGCAGAACCCGCCCTGACTCTGCCGATCCACTGGATGCGACTCAACTGCTGATACCGAACTTGTGCTGGCGGGCAGTGATTTGTGAGCGTATCGTTCAAGATTGGGGTCAGCCCACCCAACGGATGGCCGTTCGGTCGTACGACATTCGACTCGACTGTGGACTCACTCCGTGCCAGTCGTCAGCCGCCAGTTCAACGCTCGCAATGCGGTATGAACGCGGTGTCCGCGGCGGTGAGCTGCGCAGTTGGTCATTGTTCTTCGTTGCAGAGTCTTTTCTCGCATTGCTAGGCAACCCACCAAGGCCCATCGACGGCCAGCGCCCAAGGTCTGATTGTGCCCCCGGCTGTGCGTCAGCAGCGGCTTCAGACAGGGCCTGCGCTTGAAGGGGATTTTACATTTACGGGCTCTGCCAGCAATGCGTGGAAGGCGACGCGACGGTTGAAGGGTACTGTCCAGAAGGGCACTGTCGCTCCGGGTCGGGCGACGGTGCCGCAGTGTCGCTCCGGGTCGGGCGACACTGCTCGCGGCGTCCGGGTCCTGCGCCTCCCGACGAGGTCGGACGGCGTGGTATTCCGGCCGCCGCGCCTCGGTGACTGGCTGCCGTAGAAACCAGAAGTACGAGGGCGTTGTCCACCCTAAGATGGACGGAACTCGGAGGGCGTTGTCCACCCTAAGATGGACGGAATTCGGAGGGCGTTGTCCACCCTAAGATGGACGGAATTCGGAGGGCGCTGTCAGGGTCCCCCTCGGGGAGCGACGGCGCCCGACCGTCAGGGTCCCTACGGGGAGCGACGGCTGAAGCGCAAGGGTACTGTCAGGGTCCCTTCAGGGAGCGACGGTGCCCTAATGTCAGGGTCCCCCTGGGGAGCGACGGTTCGAAGGGCGCTGTCAGGGTCCCCCTCGGGGAGCGGCGGCGCCCGACCGTCAGGGTCCCTACGGGGAGCGACGGCTGAAGCGCAAGGGTACTGTCGGGGTCCCCTCGGGGAGCGACGGTGCCCTACTGTCAGGGTCCCCCTCGGGGAGCGACGGTTCGAAGGGTACTGTCAGGGTCCCTTCAGGGAGCGGCGGTGCCGTACTGTCAGGGTCCCTCCGGGGAGCGACGGTTCGAAGGGTACTGTCAGGGTCCCCGCAGGGAGCGATCGTACCGCAGCTGCGGCTAAAGGCCTGCGCTGCCCGCGGCATTCGAATGCGGCGCCTCCCGACTGAGTCGGCTCGCGTCGTATTCCAGCCAGAAGGGCGCTGAGACGAGATCGCGATCTCGGTCATCACGCCATCTAGACTTTAGCGAGGCGTGTGGCGCGCCGGCAGCGCCGCCGCCGTCTAAGGTACTGTCAGGGTCCCTTCGGGGAGCGACGGTGCTGCTGAGCGTCTGCTTGAACTGCTGTCGTCCCGCCAGAGTATATCTCGACTAGCTCTTCATCGAGAAGAGCGTCGACTCGTGCGCCGCCTCGTCGGCGGCGTGGCGGGCGGGCAGCTGGATGTGCTGTCGCCTCGCCATAGGATACCTCGACTAGCTCTACATACTCAAGCCTCGCGAGAGCGGCTCACGCAGGCGCAGCGCCGGCCGGGGAGGCCTCGCAGCTGCCGACACCAGATGCACTGTCGGCGTCGTTCTACGCGGGCCGCTCGTCGACTGATTGACTACGGTTCTCGCGTGGGGGCGCTGTGCTGTGCCGTACCGGGCTCGACCACGCCGTCAAGCCGTCGAAGTCCGAGACGTGGGGAGGCACAACGCCCAACCACGCCAGGGCCCCGTCGAGATCGTCGTCGCCGCGACATCGAGACCTCCGGTGATCTCCGGTGATCTCGGGTGATCTCCGGTGATCTCCGGCGGTCGGGCGGCGTCGATCTCCGAGAGGGAGTCGAGTCTAGCGTTCCTCAAGATGACGCACTACTCAACTCAACCCCTACGCCCGCATCGACGTGGGAGACAAGGCCACCCCTCGATGCTACCTGCTACCAAGCGGTGGGGCAGGAGATTGGAGGGGCCCCTTGCAGAGGTGGCGCGAACAGCTTCAGCTTTTCTCGCCCGCTCTGCTGAGGGCGAGGCGCCGAGCTACGGTTCCAACGCTGCAGCACTCTCCCTCTATTCACAGCAGAGATGGCGACGCGTCCTTACGCGCGTCCTCGTCCCCACCTGCTTTGCTTCAACGTGCTGCCATGGAGCCAGCGCGCCTCGCGCCATGATTCAATCGCCCCCCACCCGCCCTCTTCCTGGCGATGTTCATGGCTCAGAGCTGATTCCGATCAAAACACGCTACCAGTGTTCACTCTCTCTATAGCATCTCCCTCCGTGGTCGCGGGCTCGGCTCGCGCCGAGTTTCCGCTGTCGTCGTCACCGCATAGTCGGTTGGGCGGAGGCGGGCAGGAGCAGGCGGCTCCTTGGATCTCCAGCTCAGCCTGAGCTGTGAGGATCGGCCCTGTCCACGGTTGAAGCGACGCCAGCTTCACGAGATGTATCTTCAACGAGTTGGATCGGCTCTCTTTGTTCATGGGTCTCATTGGAGAGACGACTTGAGGAGACGACTAGTCTCACTCCCCCGCTTTCACGCAGCGTGTTCTGTTCATGTGTGTCGTGATGTGTCTGTCGGCCCTGGCATGTGTTGTCTGTCCCAGGGCGTGGGGAGGCACAACGCCCAACCACGCCAGGGCCCCGTCGAGATCCTCGTCGCCGCGACATCGAGACCTCCGGTGATCTCCGGTGATCTCGGGTGATCTCCGGTGATCTCCGGCGGTCGGGCGGCGTCGATCTCCGAGAGGGAGTCGAGTCTAGCGTTCCTCAAGATGACGCACTACTCAACTCAACCCCTACGCCCGCATCGACGTGGGAGACAAGGCCACCCCTCGATGCTACCTGCTACCAAGCGGTGGGGCAGGAGATTGGAGGGGCCCCTTGCAGAGGTGGCGCGAACAGCTTCAGCTTTTCTCGCCCGCTCTGCTGAGGGCGAGGCGCCGAGCTACGGTTCCAACGCTGCAGCACTCTCCCTCTATTCACAGCAGAGATGGCGACGCGTCCTTACGCGCGTCCTCGTCCCCACCTGCTTTGCTTCAACGTGCTGCCATGGAGCCAGCGCGCCTCGCGCCATGATTCAATCGCCCCCCACCCGCCCTCTTCCTGGCGATGTTCATGGCTCAGAGCTGATTCCGATCAAAACACGCTACCAGTGTTCACTCTCTCTATAGCATCTCCCTCCGTGGTCGCGGGCTCGGCTCGCGCCGAGTTTCCGCTGTCGTCGTCACCGCATAGTCGGTTGGGCGGAGGCGGGCAGGAGCAGGCGGCTCCTTGGATCTCCAGCTCAGCCTGAGCTGTGAGGATCGGCCCTGTCCACGGTTGAAGCGACGCCAGCTTCACGAGATGTATCTTCAACGAGTTGGATCGGCTCTCTTTGTTCATGGGTCTCATTGGAGAGACGACTTGAGGAGACGACTAGTCTCACTCCCCCGCTTTCACGCAGCGTGTTCTGTTCATGTGTGTCGTGATGTGTCTGTCGGCCCTGGCATGTGTTGTCTGTCCCAGGGCGTGGGGAGGCACAACGCCCAACCACGCCAGGGCCCCGTCGAGATCGTCGTCGCCGCGACATCGAGACCTCCGGTGATCTCCGGTGATCTCGGGTGATCTCCGGTGATCTCCGGCGGTCGGGCGGCGTCGATCTCCGAGAGGGAGTCGAGTCTAGCGTTCCTCAAGATGACGCACTACTCAACTCAACCCCTACGCCCGCATCGACGTGGGAGACAAGGCCACCCCTCGATGCTACCTGCTACCAAGCGGTGGGGCAGGAGATTGGAGGGGCCCCTTGCAGAGGAAAAGAAAATTCCGCCCACGCAGACGCCTGGTGCACTGACGGTCGGCCGTCAGAAACCACGCCTTCGTGGATCGCGTCACACCAATCCTCGCTACCCAACGCGGCCAAAGGATATCCACCTCGAGAACCTCGAGAACACGCCTGGTCCCCATCGGCGATGTCTCTCTCTCTGTTCACCGTCTCGCTCGCGGCTATCTCTCCGCGCAAATCCATCGTCGTGACAGACGTAGACGGCACTCTCTTCTCATTTGCGGGCCGCGACCTCTCGGACGGCAACCGTCGCGCTCTGACAGAGTGTGTGGAGAGCGGCGTGCACGTGAGCCTCGCTACGGGGCGCATCCCCGGCCCGTGGTTCGATGCGCTCAAGGAGCAGGTCCCCGGCATCGGCGCGTGCGTTTTTGGCAACGGAGCGCTGGTCGTCGACGGAAGCGGCTCGCCGATCTGGGAGTCGCAGCTGCCCGACGAGATCGTGGCTGCGGTGCGCGAGTACACGCTTGGAGGCTGCGCCGGCGGCGACAGCGCGGCCCGGCTCTGCGTCCTCGCCGCCACGCGCTGGGAGCCCGGCGCGCCCCACGCCATTCGGTACGTCGAGCTCTCTCCGGACGGCTCGCCGTCGGCCATCACTTCGCTGATCGAGCGGGCGGGCGAGCCGGACGCGGTGCTGCTGCCGAGCCTAGACGGGCTCGAGGCGAGAGGAGTGCTCAAGTTTGTGATCTGGACGCTGCCCGGCGAGGACGGGTGGGCGAGCATGGATGCGACCGTCTGCGAGCTTCGCGCGCGGCTCGAGGGGCTCGGCGCGACGATACTGCACCACGGAGACCGGTGGTGCGAGGTGCTCCCTCCTGGCGTCGACAAGGGCAGCGGAGTGCTCAAGCTGCTCTCCTCGCTGGGCGTGGCGCCGGAAGACGCGCTCGCGGTTGGCGACGCCGAGAACGACCTCAGCATGCTCCGGATAGTGGGGATCGGCGCCGCGCCTGCAAACGCGCAGCCCGCCGCCCTCGCCGCCGCCGACGTGGTCGTGCCGAGCAACAGCGACGACGGCGTGGCGGCGGCGATCCGCAAGTACGTCCTCCCCGAGGAGGGCGCAAACATGCTCGACTTTTACACGCTGGACATGTGTCCCTTCGCGCAGCGGTGCCCGATCCCGCTCTCCTCGCACCGACCCTTCTCAAGCCGTCAGTGAGCGCCGGTACGAGGACTCAGGTGCTGGATCGTGCTTGAAGAGCTCGGCGCGTCGTACTCTCGCCGCGCCGTCAACTTGCGCGGCAGCGAGGAGGAGAGGGCCTCTGCTCTCCCAATGCCGTGGGGCTCCCGCCTTGGGACGTGGAGACGCGGGGGACAGCCTTTGCCCTTGCCCCACGCCGGGTCACCACGCCCTTCCTTGCTACATTACCGCAGGAGAGGGCGCGGTACGAGCGCGAGGTCAACCCGCGCGGCAAGGTGCCGGCGCTGCGCGACGCGGAGACGGGCGTCACGCTCTTCGAGTCGCTGCTGATCAACGAGTACCTCGCCGAGCGGCAAGAGGGCGGCCCACTCTTGCCGGCCGACCCGGCGGCGAGGGCGCGCATCCGCCTCTGGAACGAGCATTGCGACTCGCAGCTGGCGGTGGCGCACTTCACGCTGCTGATGAATAAGGACGCGCCGTCCGAGGAGGCGAAGCGGGCCGCCCTTGACGCGGCGCTCGACGTCTACGAGGCGCGCCTCGTCGGGCCGTACCTGCTCGGCGACGCCTTCACGCTCGCTGACGCAAACGCGCTCCCCTTCTTCGAGCGCCTCGACTTTTCGCTGAGGCACTACAAGCAGATCGATGCGCTCGCGCGGCACCCACGCACGCGTCGCTGGCTGGACCTGGCCCTTTCGCGGGAGTGCTTCCGGGCCACAAGGCAGCCCGAGGCGAAGCTGGTCGAGCTGTACGACAAGTTCTTGGAGGCAGACTACGCCTTTGGCGGGCTAAACAAGAACTGAAGGATGCGGCAAGCAATGTGCTAAGCGAGTTTTTCGTCTGCAGAGAGGTTTTTTACGATTAATGCATTTGTGAGAAAAGACGCGCCCCCTGCACGACCCGCCCCCCCCCCGGGGGGGGGGGGGGGTCACAGCGCTGGAGGCCCGGACACCGTTTTGAGGGGCTGCCTCATCGCCGGCCGGTTTCTCCGGTCGATGAGAAACATGTCGCCAAAGTCATCGTGACGACCCTCCGAGTAGGCACCCTCGGATACCGTCCGAAGAAGCTCTCCACGGAGGGCCGGTACGTCGCCCCGGCCCGATGGCGAACCCCCCTCGTCGAGCACGGGCGCGGTCTGCGCAAAGACGTGCTGGCGGTGTATCACTGGGCGGCGGCGGATCGGATCTGCGGCCTCGCCATCCCTGTGGATGCGGTGGATCGTGCTCGCCGACACCTCGAGTGCTGGCATCTCCTGCCGCGCTGCGTGCTCCCACTCCTTCTCGAAGCGCTTCGGCCGCCCGTACTCTTGCGAGACGCGGCGGCTCACATTTGGAACATACGCCTGCGGGTCCTCGTTGGCCTCGTCCTCGTCGTACCTGCACCTGCGCAGCAGCGGCTCCGCGAGTACCTTCTGGAGCACGACCCCAGCGGGCGCCATGATCGCGATGCACAGCACGCCCGCCTCGCGCATAAACTCATTTTTCTCGTGGCTGAAGAGGCCCATGTTTGCCGGGATGGCTGCGAGGGCACCTTGGATGGTGGCCCGGGGGAGGGAGGCGACGAGGGCGAATCCCCACTCGTAGACGAGGTTGTGGCAGGCGTGACGGTCGTGCTGCAAGCGCGAGGGCAGGGTCGCGAGCAGCACGGCTGCATAGGCGACAGCGCGGGCAGCCAACCCTGCAAGCAGCAGCGGCAAAACAGACGGCAGGCGCAGAAACGAGCCGAGCTCAATGCGCGCGCCGAGATGGATGAATAGGAAGAGGGCGCCAAACGTCCAAATTGAGGCGAACATGTGCTCGAGGCTGTGGACGCTGGACGGGCGAAGGGCAGCGTAGAACACGGCCACCCCCACGACTGCGAGGTCCTTGTGCAGGAGTGATCCGCCGTAACCGTTGGACATTACGATAAACTCGTCATCAGCGAGGCCGTAGGCGAGAAGTGCGGCGGCACACACGAATAGAAGCTCCTCCTGTGGCTGCCCCGTGAAGAAGGGTTGGCCACAAACCGTGAAGCGGGGCCTCTCCTCGACGAGAAAGACAAAGGCTCCAGCGAGACCCAGCGCAACGACGAGCGTCGCGACAAATTTGACGACGACGCCGAGCAAGATGACGGACCACGCCGGCTGGTCGTTCGCGCCGGCGGCTGCGAAGCCTTCAAAGACGCCAAAGGTAAAGAGCGCCGTGCAAGCCTCGAGCGGTGCTGCGGTGAACATGAGGCGCGGCATCGGGCCCAGCCTGAGTGGCTTGAGCTCGAGCATGAGCGGGATCACAAGCCCGTCACCCAGGGACGCGAGGATGAAGGCGAGCGCCCCGGCTTCGGTGAGCGAGAAGCCGAGCGAGTACATCGCAGTCGCCATGATTGCTGATCCATCTGCAAGCACCGGCAGCAGGCCGAGCGGCACCGTGACGCGATTCAGGTCAGTGAGCTCGATTTCAAGACCGGCGCGGACAAGGACGACGAGGAAAGCGAGCGTCTGTATGTAGGGTGCGGCGGACGCAGTGATGGAGTCGGTGATGGGTCTTGAGCAGAAGCCAGCGACAATGAAGCCGAGGACGGGAGGCAGACGGGCCGCGTCTGCCACGCGGCCCATGACCCATCCACCAAAGAGAGTGTGGGCAACGCCAAGATAGAAAGGCAGATCAGACGAGATCCACGCGCGATCCGCTGATCCGCCATCTGCTGGACAGAGAACGCTTCCTCCTCCCCCGCCGAGTCGGCGGTGATGAGAGCCGTGCTCGTAATCCCTGCTGTGGCCATCGGCGTGTCCGGCGTCCGCAAGACCAAAGAGGCGGAGGTGCAACTGCTCCTCGCAGAAGAGAGGCACCACCCAGTAAGGACACCAGACCAGCAGAAGCACGGCTGCGGTGGCCAACCAACGACAGCATGCACTGCAGCTGTCACCTCTGCTCAACGACGACGCGTCACCCGTCGCCGCAGAGCCTGCTTTGCTCTCGGGTCCGGCATCAGTCTTCATCGTCTGCGTGCGTCCTCGGTACTTCGTATAGCGAGAGTATGAAAATTTCGAAAAAGCGCTTGCGCTTCGGCGGTGGTGCACTAACCTCCGAGAAACCCTTTCGTGTCGCTCCTCATCGCAAACCCTGTCAGTAGAGTCCTCCTACGGGAATGTACGTAAGAGCTACAAACACTGAAAAACGCTGCGCCAGGGGGAGGGGGGGGGGTTCTTCTCCTTCGTCCCGGCAGAAACATAGAGCGTGATTTTTTCTGGGCCCACACCAGAAGCGAAACGAACAGGGCTGGGGCTTGATGCCCTTTTCGTCGCCGCGTCCGCTGGCGCGAGCAATGCTAGTGGCGGTCGCCGGCAGTCCCTTGCACGGCACTGGCAATGACTCGAACCCTGCAAGCCCAGCAAAGCAGCCACCCTCTCCATTGGCAAAGTGGCGAAAGCACACCAACGATGACCTGGACAGAGGGATCCTCCCACCGTTATTTGGGTGCCGTTAGCCACTACATTGCCATGCTGTTTATGCTTGAGCATAGGCGACGCCGCGGCGGCGAGACGCCGCGGACGTGAAGCCAAGATCTGGTCGCCGCTGGCTCGGTCACCGGAAACGCACAGGCGAGGCGCATTCTTGTACCTTTACTTCACTGCCTCCTGACAATCGCAATAGAATTTGGTAGGCTCGGAGGCAGCACGACGGCGGACGACTTCTCGGCACATCCCAACCACCGGCCGTCGGAGTTGGTTCGCCCGGTCAGCTCTTGGACCCCGTATGCCAGCCCCGAACAACTGGTTGCGCCGATGACCTCAACCAGCCAGGCGAGCTTCCTCGGGACATTCGGGAGGCCTTCGACCGCGATTGTTCCGTCTCCCGCGATCGTGCCGCCCTCTGGAGACGGCTGCTTGCCGCTCCGTACCAGGAACCAGGAGATGAGCGACTGGGTGGCAAACCAGCCGCTGCCGCCCCCGACAGCTGCCATCCAGCCGAGAGACGCTCTGGGCCTCGGCGGCAGCTTCGAGGACGAGACTGAGGTGGCTGCTTCTTTCCGGCCGCACCCAGTCATGGTCGCGCAGCCCTACGAGGCGCTCGCGGAGTGCTGTGAGATCGTAGACCCCTACTCAGCCCCCTTGGCCGACCCCACCCTCTCTCCCACAGGTCGGTTTGCAAGTGGCGGGCGGGCATTTCCACCCCATGCTGGCTGTGCACTCACCGAAGCGCGTCGCTGGCTCCCGCGCTCGGGCATTGCTGACTGCGGCAAGCGACGGGCAGGCTTGCACCGAACTCGTCGTTGTTGCGAGGTGCGGACGCATACATCAGCACCGCTTGCAGCCTGCACACACGAGCCGATTGTATCCTCTCAGGTGCATGCATTCGGCTTGTGAGCTGGGCTGCCTTCGCGTGACGCACGCTGAAAGACCGCGCCCATCTGCCTGCTGTGTGGTCGCCATGCGCTGGGCGGAAACGTATGTTGTTCCTCTCAGGCGCGCTCGCGCCCCGCCTTGCACTATCGATGGCCAACGAGCACGGCCGGCTCAGCGTCGAGGCTCGCGCCGGAATCCCGTGGCCCGCAGCTGTTGCCGCTATACAGGCCAAGTCGAATACGTGTGAACAATAGGTCCTCGACGAGGCCGCGGAAGGCAAGGTCGTTGTTTGGTCATGCGTGCTCCCCAGACAGCTGCCCGAAAGGGCATAGTCCATAGAGAAGCGATTGCACTTGGGGACGCAAGTAGTCTTTTTAACGAAGACAAAGCCAACAGAGAAACCAAGGGAGGAATGGGAGGACGGCACGCCGCCACCACACAGGGGTTTTAAGGAGAGGAGTGTGGTTTTAGCCGTCGCCTGTAAGGCCGGGAATTCTTTTTCTCGGTGTGTGTCTCTGTTCGCCATGAGTGCGGGCAGAGGCCGCGGCGATGGAAAGCGGCCCGCGCACCTGGCCTTCCTCGACGGCCCCGACAAACGGCGGGAGCCGGAGCCGGCGGCCAAGTCGGACCGCGCGACCTTTCTTCGCGACGAGCACGGCGAATTGGTCGTGATTAAGCCCGGCGAAGAGCTGCCGCAGGAGGAGAAGACCGCGGAGGACGAGCAGTACGAGGCCTACCTGCAGGGTCGGGCGAGTGGCGCCATACGTGCCATTAACGGCTACTCGGATGGCGTCGACCGCGCGGCGCTGGCCGACTCGGCTTCAGCGCGTGATGCCGAGCAGCAGAGCGAGAGGCACCACAAGCCAGCGTCGGCGTACAACCGCGCGGCCAAGTTCAAGAAGCGGAGCGAGTCCTCCTCGGCCGGTGCGTCGGAGGAGACGGTGCGGAGCGCGGCCGCTTCGATGGACGAGGCGATGAAGCGGGCGCGCGAGGCGAGCGACAGTGAGGACGAGGACGTGCTCTCGCTCGGCGCGGCGGCGCTGGCAGACAAGGCCATGGGCGTGTACAACGAGCCGGTGTCATCGATGCTGCAGCGGGACGTGCACGGCAACGATCTGCGGCTGCCTGCGCTCGAGCGCAAGCTGCGCCGCTTCAGCGAGTGCGCTCTGGAGGGGGGCGAGGGTGCGGCACGGCCCGAGGAGCCGTCCCCGAGCCTTGTCGGAGCCTGGCCTGCAGGTGCTTCTCGGAGGAGGCGAGCGTGCGGACGGTGGACGGCCGGCCGGTCCTGCCGGACTTTGAGGCGCTCAAGAAGCGGCGCCCGGGCACCCAGATGCCGGAAACGCGTCCCCTGTGCTCCGGCTGGCGCCTGAGAAGGCGTGCACTCGGCTACACCGTTTGGCCGCTGCATCCACGCTGCATTCGTAGCCGTTGTACAGTGTACGACACACCGTGTTCGCACCCTGGACTGCGGTGTACTCGTACTCCCAGGTACGGGACGGTGTTCCGCGAGTCTGGCGTCGGCCTGCGCGGAGGGTGGCGAAGGCGCTATTGCTGGCAGGCGGCCGGGGGGAAGGCCTCTTCTCCTCGAATGATCGAACAAGGAGTACTGGGCCAGTCGTACCAATGAATAGGCGCCCGGCGGAGGCCTCCCCTCCTACTCGCTCGACTTCGAGGCGCACGAGTCGCTCGTCACGCCGCGGCCAGGCCCCGCCCTGCACGGGATGGCTGGGCGTGGCGGCTGCACTGCCCGAGCCTTCTCGGAGCCTTCCTACAGGACTCGCGCTCGACGGGTCGATGGGCGTGACCGCGCCGCGCAGCCAGGAGCTGGTCGTGCTGTACGCGGCCGAGGGCGGCGAGATCAGCGGCATGTGGATCGCACCGGACGCCGACAAACTCGGCGCCGCGGAGCGCTCCGTCATCGACGCGTCGCCGCTGTACGGCAAGTTTGCAGCGCTGGTCGAGCGGCTCTCCGACGGCGCGAGCCTCGAGCTGAGCTATTCGGAGGCGTGACCGGGGTTGAGAGTACTCTGGAGGCGTCCAGGAGCCCTCTCGCGAGCCAAAATAGCAATACTCAGAGTATGCACACCGGGACACCAATATGGCATATTGAATAATTATATTTTCCCAAAAAATGGCATTTAATCATAAATGGGGGGATCAAAAAACCAAATACAGAGGGAATGTGTACAAGGCAGTCTACGCAGCCACTGTGATTCCATCGTCCTCAGTTACTTTCTGGCGACGGCGAATGAGGGGGGGACTTCCCCTCCTCCCTCCACACATCAGTGGCAGGGGTCCTGCGAAGCTCTGCGTTTCGCTTCTCCATCGTCATGCGCGCGATGGCACCCCCCATAATATCGCGTGACAGAGAGGGATGACGACGGGGACGCTGATCACTCTGCGATCTCCTGCGCGCTGCCGGCTCCCTCGTCTTCCTCCTCCTCGTCGTCCTCGCTGTTTGCGCCATCACCTTCGACGCCAGCGTTCCAAGACATCACGTCGCTCCGCATCCGTTGCGCGTCCTTGGTCGGCCGTGTGATGATGCGGTTTTTCTGCGAGGTCCAAAGGGGAGGGGTGTGCGGGGTCCGGCGGCGGCGGGGGGGGGGGGGGGGGGGCAATAAAACCCCCTTTGGAGGGGGGGGGGCCCCGTGAAATTTTCCCACCACCTCAATGAGGAAGTCCCCCTTTTCCCCCGGGGGCTGCCTTTCCAGGCATTGTGGAGGGCGCCCTGAACAAAACAAGGGCTGCCCCAAGGACCGATTTTTTTCCCCTCCGGCCCGCCGCGAATTTTTTTTTTTTGGGGCCCCCCCCC
>NW_005198821.1:20536-43675 GCF_000372725.1 Emiliania huxleyi CCMP1516
GGGGGGGGCAATGAGATCCACTGTGGATGTGGCGAGCGCACGTGAAACTCTCCGACGACGTCGATGAGGAAGTCGCACATTTCGCACGTGTGCTGCCTATCGAGGCAGTGTGGAGGGCGCGCTGAGCAGTACGAGTGCTGCGCCAAGGACCGATATCTCTCGCCTCAGGCCAGCAGCGAATATATGTATCTAGAGGCGCGCACGCGTCGTAGAGGTCCTTGTACTGCAGGGTTCGCCTATGGCCCCTCGCAGACGCACCGGATGAGAGCTTAGCTCAGCCTCAGAAGCGGGGGAGACCAGAGTCTGGTGGCGGCCTGTCGTTAGCGGCCGCCCAGTTCCAGGCGCGGCGCGTGAGGAACCGGATAAAGACCTCACCCAGATAGGCCAAGGCGGGCGCAGCATCTGCCCCGATCATCTGCGCTCGCGGGAGCCACGGGAGAAACAGAGGTGAGACGGACCCAACCTTCTCGGGACAAGTGCGGGATTCAAGGGCCATGCGCACCCGAGGACTGAAGCACGATGCGATCTTCATCACGCGCTTGATTCGCGCCTGAGTCCACACAGGCTATGAGCTCAGAAGATGTCGGCCACTCGTGTGCGGTGTGGTACGCAGGCTGGGAACGGGGCGTATCCAGCGCACCAGAGGCAAGTCTTGGCTGACGTAGAATCCGTCGTGCGAGATGGACTGCGAGGGCGGGGGAGGGGTATGAGCGGGCAACGCGGGCTCGCCCAGGGCAGACGCCGCACCTGCTTGTTGATGTCGTTCCAGAACTCCTCCTGCTTCTTCTCGAGGTGGTGCAGCCAGATGTCGTTCGTCTGGGCCTGCAAGTCGCGCAGCCTCGCCTGGTGCGCGTCGTCGTCCCGCACGTCGAATTCGGCGAGGTCCTGCAGGTCAAGCGACAGCGGCAGGTCGACCATCTCGCCGCGGAGAATGAAATCCTTCAGTGCGTCCAAGCTCGGGAGAGACTCAAAATCGTCCTCGCGCTGGCGCTTATTGCCCGCCACGGCGTGCTCAGGGAGTGGAGAGCCTGGTACGGCAGAGATGGGAGTTGGAGCGGGTTGCGCCGGGACTGCACCCTGTGCGAGCGCACCCGAGGACGAGGTCGGCAGCGACTCGAGAGATGGGGGCTCGCCCTCGGCGTTGCGCTGCATTGCTCCCGTCCGCACGCGCTTCAAGTTTCCATTGGCAGATTTGGGCCCACAGGGAGTTGGACGCGGGACTCGGACCGTTTTTCGAAGCTTGAAGAAGCTGGATCTCCGCTGGGAGGGGCGGAGGTTTTCCTGTTATAGGTTTGTTGCTGGTACTGCGTTTCGCGTCGTGCATGTGTGTCGTGTAGAGGGCCTGAAGAGTACGGGTAGCAGGTAGGTAGGAGCGCGCCAACGAAACACCTAGACGCGAAAAATGGAAGAGGAACCTAGGGAAGAACGTACCTCATGAGTGCGCAAGAGAGAGAGAGAGAGAGAGAGAGAGAGAGAGAGAGAGAGAGAGAGAGAGAGAGAGAGAGAGAGAGAGAGAGAGAGAGAGAGAGAGAGAGAGAGAGAGACAGAGAGACAGAGAGAGAGAGACAGAGAGACAGAGAGACAGAGAGGAGAGACAGAGAGAGAGACAGAGACGAGAGAGAGAGACAGAGAGAGAGACAGAGAGAGATCGACAGAGAGAGAGACAGATTGACAGAGTGAGAGACAGAGAGAGCGTACTCTCGAGAGCGTCGAGTGACGTGCACCTGGCACCTGGACCTGCCCAACTTTGTGTGTGCGGCTGCGCCTGGCCGCGCGGCGCGTCGCGGCGACTCTGACGTCTGAGAGTGTGGTGGACTCCGAGTCAGGCGGCGCCGACGACGCGATAGACGCGACTGCCTCAAAGTGACGTAGTGTAAGTGGCCGGTAAGATCTAAGTACAGGGGCGCGCGACAGACCGACACGCGCGGTGCGCACCTCCGCACAGTCAACAGACAGATTGCACACACACGGTACGAGTACACACATGCTCAGTCCAACGAGGTCGAGAGGTACTCCTCTCCGTGGAAGTTCCTCTGGGCTACCTGTGACTACCCCTCGAGGCCAAAGTGAGGCAGCAGGCTCTCCGCCGCCAGAGCGGCGCTGGCCACTCCTAGCAGGGCGCCGGCCACCACGTCGGCGGTGAAGTGGTAATAGTCGGTCACCCGAGTGGCTGCGATCAGAGTTGCGCCCGTCGTCGGCAGCACGGCCAGCACGGTGAGGAGGGCGGGGAGCAGGCGCTTGCGCCAGCCGACGTGATCCTCCGCGGCGCGCGACGCCCGAATGGAAGCGCGAGTGGCGCGCGCGACGCGCAGCAGGCAGAGAGAGAGGAGGAAGAGGGTCGAGTAGGCAGACGCTGTGTGGCCGGACGGGAAGGACCGGCGTCCCTCGTCCAAGTCGTCGTGTTCGCCCTTCCAGCCTGTGGTACACGCTCCCAGTGTGTTGTTCCAGCCGCAGCCAGCAAAGAAGTTGGGACGGAGGCTCCCAAAGTACGAGCGCAGGATTCCGGCCGCAAGGGTGCACACGCCCACAGAGACAAAGGCGGCCGACAGGGCGCGCATACCTTCGCCACGGCCTCCGAAGGCATACTGAGGCAGGAAGCCGCCCACGAAACCGGTGAGCACGACGCCAGCCACGTTGATTATGCCCAGCATTGAGTTGGGAACCTTCTCGTCGAGGATCGGCTTATCGTACGAAGGATCGCGCAGGACCACGGTTGCGGGCGATCCGTCGCTTTTGGTGACGCCAAGGTCGAGGATCTGGAAAGGAAGGTCCTGCTCGCGCGTCGGCAACAGGATGGGGCCGGCGATGGAGCAGACCAGGAGCAGCACGGCGGAGGCAACGAGGACGACAAAGTCCTCGCTTCGGATCGAGGCTAGTGCCCTGGCCTTGAACCCCTCGTCGGCCGAGTGAGGTCGGCCGAGGGAAGGCCTGCGCGCGAGCCTTCCTCGAGCAACGAGAGGCATGTCGCCCAGCGGCTCTTCGGGTTTCAGCCTTGTTCGGCTGGCGAGTAGAGACCACGCCTGCTATTCACAGCACAAGCCCTCGCCAGGGGCTCGAGCATGCGCAGCGAAAAGCAGGCGTGCGGCATGCGGAGCTCCCCACCGGCGGCGGGCTTGAAGACACTGAGCCGAGCGCGCCGGCGGCGGACCGCCGCCGGCGCGCTCGCTTCGGCGGATGGCTGAGCGGCACAGTTTCTGGCCGCCCGGCCTGCGAGCAGTCGCCGCGAGACGATCAAAGGCGCTCAATTCAAGCGCGCCGCCATGCCAGATCTCGCCCCACGCCCCGGCCAGACCGGGCAGTGCGTGCAGGAATGATGCAGGCATGATGGGTGGGTGTGGTGAGCACGCCAGCGGCACCGCTGCGCACTCTCAGGGTCGCAGCCGCCTATCTCGTGAGGGGCGTGGCTCGGGGCGGGTGCGAGAGAGTCGAGGAGCGCGGCGCGCGTGCGCGCGCGTGGTAAAGTCGGTTTATATTTCATCACTGGTATAAAAGAGACCCAAAACGGCACTCGCGCCGCGCCCACGCGCGCTCGTATCACCTCAACACTCACACAGCACGCTTGAACGAAGCCCCCGAGGGGCGAGCCGGACCGGCTGTGGACTTGATTGGACTCGACGGTTCTCTTCGCAGATCCATGAGGAGCTGTGAGGAGGCACATTTCCGGCTGGTTTCGGCTCCAGCAACTGCTAGCATCACGTGGAACCGCCGGCGGGGCGAGAGCCAGCAGCGGGCAAACCGCGCCTCCGGTGCTCCGCTGCGATGACGAGCTGGCGCCAGCCACGCGCGGCCTGGCCAGGTCGGCAGGCGAGCAGCAGGCATGCCGAGCGCGTGCGCGCGCGGCGGTCTCGTTGAGGCGGCAGAGCAGGCCGCATGTTGAGCAAAGAGGGCTCCAACACCCATCCTCGCCGAAAGACGGCGATCCAACCCTCCACTTGTCACACGCCTCCTTTTTCCGGACGGACCCCCGGTGTGAAAAAGTGAGGCGTGGTCTCTACTCGCCAGCTTGTTCGGGCACCCGTTTTTGCGAAAAAGAATTCTTAGTTCCCCGAGAGAAGAATCCTTAACGGACCCCCGATTACCACGGGAGTCTTAAGATTTGCTAGGACGGCGAGGAGAAGATTGCGCACCACAGAAATTGAACAAAATCCGTCGCAGTGCTCTTAGGTTAGTGGTGCACTAACCCAGAGAAACCCTTCGGGACACTCCTCATCGCAAACCCTATCAGCAGTCCTCCTCCGGGAATGTACGTAAGAGCCACATACAATGAAAAAACACAAGATTCGGAATCTAATGCGACGCCCTCAAACGTCAACGCAATCCTTGTCCTGAGGCTTGCGCCGCCGCCAAAGCGAACCATGTCGGTTCGCCACTCCGCAATCTTTTCGAAGGCGGAGCCCATCAAGTGCTCCGGGCCAACGTGCTCCACGCCCACGATCAACTGCTCGCTGCTTCTCCTCCTTCTCCTCTCCCTCATCCAGCTGTCGGGACCGGTTGCCGCAATCCTATCAGGCGACAGCCGCCCCCAGCCTCAGAGTCCTCGCACCTTTGCTCTCAGCCACTCTCTTTTCTCTCAGGCGCCCTACCGGTCGACTGGGACCAGTTTGGTGTCGGCGTCGCCTTTTTGATTGGCGGCGAGGTTGTGCGGCGCCCGATATTCTGCCTCCTTCGGGTCCTCTACCTGCGGCGCGCGGTCGGACTTAGCGATGCGGAGATCACCGACATCGTCGGAACCCGCCTGAGCCTGCCGCAAGACTGGCTTCCGAACCTGCTTGCGGACCCGCGCACCAAGACGCGCATCAAGGTTTGCGACGTTCTCTTCCGGAAGGGCGGGCACGTCTTTACGCTCACCTCCACAATCATCTTCAATGCGTTCGTGGTGGACGACCTCGGCGCGCTCGTGCTCTCCGTCTCGCTCGGCTCGGTTCTCCTCGTCATGGTGCAGGCGATCGCCATCAGCCTCTTCCGCGGCGCGGCGCACCGCGGGCATTGGTGGTGGCTCTCGTGGCTATTCGGCGCCGCCGACCGCATCCGCGACGGGCGGCTCGGGCAGCAGAACGCGATGATGGGCTCGACGTCCATGATGTGGGGCATCGTCGCCTCGTTTGGCATCGCGCTGCTCGGCCTTCCGCCGCAGGAGGATGCGGAGAAGCTGTGGGCGCTCGCGACGCAGCTGGTGCTGCTGCCGCTGACGTACGGGGATGCGATGGGCGAGATCATCGGCACCCCCTTCGGCCGGCACCGCTTCAAGGTGAAGGGCCTCGGCGAGATCAACGAGAAGTCGCTCGAGGGCTGCGCCGCCGTCTTCCTCGGGTCGCTCATCCCCGGGCTGATTGTGCTGGGCACCGGCGCCGCGGACCCGTGCGCGATCCCGGCCGCGTGGGGGCTGGCCGCAGCCATCGCGGTCCTCACCACCATCACCGAGACCATCGCCTTCCGCTCGACGGACAACTTTGTCATCCCCGCGTGCAATGCCGTGCTCGTCGTCATCTGGTGGCACGTGGGCCTGGCCGTCGACGAGGGCAACGACGCGTACGACGTCCTCGACTCGTTCGACAGCGGAAACCACTCCTTGGCGGTGAAGTCGCCTGCCTTTGGGAATACGCCGACGTACGGCCTGGTCGAGTGAGCCGAGAGGCTGAGACGGCAGCCGCCAGAGAGGCTGCGCGTCGCGTGCGTGCGCACGCTAGGAACGGTATAGGAGACGCCGCAGTCGTATGTCGTGCACAAGGCGAGGGGTGCACACTGCTAGCAGGCGCATGCTACGTACGTTGTACCCAGGCGGTGGTCGGAAGGGAGGGGTGGAGCCGAGCATGTGTACGAATAGAAGAGGTATCCCTGACACAGGTGACACAACCCCAACAGACAGTCCCGCCCCCCGCCGCCTCGCCGCTATGACGGCGGGGCACGGCTGCAGCTCACGGTAAAGGATGCATGGGGCCATGGCCGCCGTACTTCCCCGGACTGCGCCGCGCTCGGCGATCCTCGACCGCAGCGCCTTCGGTGGCATGATGCGTGGCCAGCGTGGGAGCAGGCCGGCGTCGACGCTGCCAGAACTAAGACGAGACCTCGACCGCGACGGACGGCGGCCGTGCGGGCGAGCATCCGCGCTGCCGACGACGTGCTCGGGCGCCTTCGGAGCGACGAGATTCTCGCATGCTTTGAGGAGGCGATCGGCGATCGGCTGCCAGAGATGGGCACGGCTGCAGCAGGGCGAGAGGCGAACGCCGAGAGTGCGGAGGCCGCACCGCGACTGGAGGCTGCAGCAGAGCAGCAGCGGGAACATTCCCTGCTTGCACCGACCGGGGGGCGCGGCGTTGAGCCGGTGCTGCCTACGAATTCCGGTGGAGGGCGCAGATCGTGCGAGCCAGATGCCGGCGCCGGTCAGCAGATCGGGTCGGCAGCTGCGAGCATTCTCGCGCGGCGCAGCGAGAGGGCGCGAGCGAAGCTGCTAGATAAGGTGCGTGATGCGGGGCGAGCAAATGGGGACCCGGCCGCCTCAGAGGAGGAGGATGGCGAGTACGACCCCGAGGAACGCTTGCCTGATTCGGATGAGGAGACAGAGAGGAGTATGGGGTGGAGCGGGTGGTGCGCGGCCCCGTGCGGCTTCATGGCAAACAGCCTGCGTCCTCGGGCCTCGATGTTGATGAGCAGCGGCAGACCTGTCTGGCTGAGAGGCGGTTTGTACGGACGGTGGTAAAGGGAGGAGTGGGCCCTTGTTGAGGCGCTGACTTTGATGCTTGCCCTGGTCGCGAGACCTACCCTCCGGATATGACGGGCGATCTCATGTGGGAGCTGGACATGCAACAGTATACCGACGGGAACTTCAACCAAGACGGCGTTCAGGCGCGGACGGCAGACTATCGTGAACGCAAGGTTGGGCTCTTTGGGGACTTTCTCGAGCGCATCGGTCGCGGAAAGTACGTCGAGTGGGTGCGCAACGAGGAGCAGGGAGGGTATTACGAGCTCAAGCTGGTGATGAAGGTGGACGCGCAGGACTGGGCCGAGATGCTGCTGCGGATGTACAGGCGGTAGGCGGAGGGCCACCCGAGCGGGTACCGCGTGACGCTGACGGAGAGGACCGAGGGCGAGGAGGCGGGCATCAAGTCGGCGGCGCTCACCATCGACGGCCCGTACGCTTACGGCCACCTCAAGGCGGAGCGAGGCGCGGCCGCTGCCAGGGGTAGGGGTAGGGGTAGGGGTAGCTCACGCAGCCCTTGGCGCGTGCCGTGACACGCGCCCGACGCGTCGCGTGTAGGCACGCACCGGCTCGTGCGGCTCTCGCCCTTCAACGCGGCCAACAAGCGGCAGACCAGCTTCGCGGGCGTCGAGCTGATGCCCCTCCTGGGCGAGGAGGAGGCGGGCCGGGTGGAGATCCCGCCCGCCGACCTGGAGGTGACGACGATCCGAGCGGGAGGCGCGGGCGGCCAGAACGTCAACAAGGTTGAGACGGCGCGGTGGGGGTGAGGCACCTTCCGTCGGGGCTGGTGGTGCGGTGCCAGCAGGAGCGGTCGCAGGCGCGGAACCGCGAGATTGCAATCTCGATGGTCAAGGCGCGGATGCTCGAGGCGATGGAGGCGCAGGGGGTATCATACTCACTTTCACCAGTCATAACAAAGTGGTTTAGATCTACATGTAGGTCCCTGCCCCAAAGTTGAAATTTCTACGACGCTGTGTAAGGTGCCTATATGGGCTTCCAGTATCGGACCTTCAAGACATGCGCTTTCTTAGCAATACCTTAAAGAGAGGTTACAGGCGGGTAAGATCCGTTAGCGGGAGATCGGCGGGAGCGGCGCACGTTTCGAATTCGGCGGGCGTTTCGAATTTGTCGACGGACCGTTTCAGGTCTCTGCGCTCCCTATGAGCGAGGCTGCCGACGCTGCCATGAGTGAGGCTGCCGACGCCGACGGGCGGCTGCGCGACGACCCGCGACGGACCGCCCCGTGGACGCGGCAGCGGCGGCAGAGCGAGAGAGATCGGCGAAGGCGGCCAAGCTTGCTGCGCAGACCGCCAACGCGATGGGTCGCCGTGCAGGGGCAGCCAATACCAAACAACTCTAACACTCACACGTCATTTGGGGCCTGGAGCCCTGTTCACGCGCGCGCGAGACGTGCAGACAGGGTTGCCAGGTGAGAGCGAATGGCGCGGTTCACGTTTTGTTGTTCAGTTTGATGGACTCATGGAGCGATCTGAGTGTCGCTCAATGGCTCATCAGGCAACACCGACTTAACACTCTATCGGCCTATCATTGTAAAGGTCAACTCCGGGGTGCGTGACTCCTGAAGCACTCAGGGGCGCGTGCTGGCGACTGGCGTGCGGGTGCGGGGGCGCTGCTGAGGCGCTGAGCCCTGGCGCCCGTCTGCGGCGAGTTCGGGTGAGCCATGGGTGAGCTGGGCCCACTAAGTTGGCGACACACCGCGCGCGCAGCAGCTGGCTAGGCGCGGGTCTCTCGCACATGTGAAAGTCCTCGGCGGCAGTTACAGCGCTACGCCGCGGGAGTAGGGTCGGCCGCCGCGTCGGCGCCATAAGGTGACGGGCAGCTCCCTAAACCAAAGAGACTGTGAAAACCTCTGAATCACTCCTGATCTTGATGGGATGATGGCACTCTCCATCGACTCTCATCATGGCACTCGAGTCCACGTTCGATGGAGCAGGCGCACATCGCTTCCAGGGAGGGGGGCGCACTTCTACTCACGCCCCAGCCACCCCCCCCCCCCTAGCATGTGGTGGGCACCCCCCCAGCAGTTCGTGGGCTAGGAATAGCCACCAGAGATCCGATTTTGGCCCCCAAAGTTGTGAAATCGTGGCTGAAAGTCCACTATCTTGGAGAATCTGACCAGTCTCAAGGCTCATATAGCTCCAAAGGATGATTTCCCCCTCGAAAATGCTCGAAATGAGGCGTAAAATCAAGGGCCCGGAGGGTCTGACCACGAGTCTCTGGGGGGGTCCTCGGCCACGACCCCCCCCCTAGCATGTGGTGAAGGTGCTGGGGGGGTCGGGACCCCCCCCTAGCATGTGGTGAAGCCTCTGGGGGGGGTCGGACCCCCCCCCTAGCATGTGGTGTGAGTAGAAGTGCGCCCCCCTCCCTGGAAGCGATGTGCGCCTGCTCATGCATTCTTGGCGAGCCTCGCCGAGCCCGAGCAGGACAGGATGACGGATGCGCTCGCCGGAGCATCAGATCGAGAGGGCACCCTGCTGCATCTGCTCAGCACGATGCTTCCTGAGGGCCGCAAGGTCATTCTGCGCGGCATCCAGAGCCGCCCTGAGCTCAACGGACGTGAGGCCGCTGTTAGCGCCACGCTCTCTCGGAGGGTCGCGTGAGCGTTCAGTTGGAGCATGGCGAGAATATTCGCCTCCGGCCAAACTGCCTTCTGCCTGCTGATGCAGCATCTCCCGCTTCCGAGTGGGACGCTAGACCCATTATTCCGAGGTGGACGCTGGAGACAGATGGCATGCGCAAAATCGGCTACTGCCTCACGGTCCCGGCAGGCGTGAGCCACTCTGTAGCCTTCAGAAGGCTGAACGCAGGAGTCCATTACGTTGCGTGCGATGTGACAATCGGCGAGACGGACCTTGGCGACACAATACCAAACAACTCTAACACTCACAATGATTGTTTTGTTGCGCTTTTGGCCGGTGGCCTCTTCGGACATGGTACCTCCGGTGAGATAGTGGCTGCCACTTCGAGACTGGGGCCGATCGAACTTGATTTGTTCGGAGGAGGAATCCGGCCAGCACGGGTACAAAGTGTTAGAGTTGTTTGGTATTGCTAAAAATCTCTCTCTCAAAGAGGGGTACCCGGAGAATCCCCACCCACCCAGCTGCGGAAACGTAGTTTCGCTCAAGAGGTGCGATACTGCGGGGGAGTGTAAGGTGCCTATATGGGCTTCCAGTATCGGACTTTCAAGACATGCGCTTTTGGCAGGTGGCTTCCTCGGGTATATAAGGGGCTGAGGGCGGGCTGCTCGTTGAGGATTCGGCACGTCAAAATCCCATCAGCCTACTTTGATCCATGGGCGGCGTCGGCTCTGCCAGAGCGTCGATGCGCCTCTCCGCAATCTTTTCGAAGGCGGAGCCCATCAAGTGCTCCGGGCCAACGTGCTCCACGCCCACGATCAACTGCTCGCTGCTTCTCCTCCTTCTCCTCTCCCTCATCCAGCTGTCGGGACCGGTTGCCGCAATCCTATCAGGCGACAGCCGCCCCCAGCCTCAGAGTCCTCGCACCTTTGCTCTCAGCCACTCTCTTGTCTCTCAGGCGCCCTACCGGTCGACTGGGACCAGTTTGGTGTCGGCGTCGCCTTTTTGATTGGCGGCGAGGTTGTGCGGCGCCCGATATTCTGCCTCCTTCGGGTCCTCTACCTGCGGCGCGCGGTCGGACTTAGCGATGCGGAGATCACCGACATCGTCGGAACCCGCCTGAGCCTGCCGCAAGACTGGCTTCCGAACCTGCTTGCGGACCCGCGCACCAAGACGCGCATCAAGGTTTGCGACGTTCTCTTCCGGAAGGGCGGGCACGTCTTTACGCTCACCTCCACAATCATCTTCAACGCGTTCGTGGTGGACGACCTCGGCGCGCTCGTGCTCTCCGTCTCGCTCTGCTCGGTTCTCCTCGTCATGGTGCAGGCGATCGCCATCAGCCTCTTCCGCGGCGCGGCGCACCGCGGGCATTGGTGGTGGCTCTCGTGGCTATTCGGCGCCGCCGACCGCATCCGCGACGGGCGGCTCGGGCAGCAGAACGCGATGATGGGCTCGACGTCCATGATGTGGGGCATCGTCGCCTCGGCTGGCATCGCGCTGCTCGGCCTTCCGCCGCAGGAGGATGCGGAGAAGCTGTGGGCGCTCGCGACGCAGCTGGTGCTGCTGCCGCTGACGTACGGGGATGCGATGGGCGAGATCATCGGCACCCCCTTCGGCCGGCACCGCTTCAAGGTGAAGGGCCTCGGCGAGATCAACGAGAAGTCGCTCGAGGGCTGCGCCGCCGTCTTCCTCGGGTCGCTCATCCCCGGGCTGATTGTGCTGGGCACCGGCGCCGCGGACCCGTGCGCGATCCCGGCCGCGTGGGGGCTGGCCGCAGCCATCGCGGTCCTCACCACCATCACCGAGACCATCGCCTTCCGCTCGACGGACAACTTTGTCATCCCCGCGTGCAATGCCGTGCTCGTCGTCATCTGGTGGCACGTGGGCCTGGCCGTCGACGAGGGCAACGACGCGTACGACGTCCTCGACTCGTTCGACAGCGGAAACCACTCCTTGGCGGTGAAGTCGCCTGCCTTTGGGAATACGCCGACGTACGCCCTGGTCGAGTGAGCCGAGAGGCTGAGACGGCAGCCGCCAGAGAGGCTGCGCGTCGCGTGCGTGCGCACGCTAGGAACGGTATAGGAGACGCCGCAGTCGTGTATGTCGTGCACAAGGCGAGGGGCGCACACTGCTAGCAGGCGCATGCTACGTACGTTGTACAGGCGGTGGTCGGAAGGGAGGGAGGGGACAGGGGTGTCGTGCAGGTGGAGGTGCACACTCGTGAACAAACTGTGTCCGCTCTGTGCGCTGAGGACGGCGCACTGCTGCGGCGCTTGTGTGTGTGAGCGACACACTCAGTGGAGCGATTCTAAGATCAGGTCTGCCACCTCCCCGCTGGAAACGAAAATCTAAGTTACAAATCTCGAATAAATCTCGAAGCACACTTGAATGCTCACTTGGCAGGTAACATATGCGCCACGCGCCCCAACCGCTCCTCTGGTCGCCGCCGGCCTCCGCGGCGGCGGCGATGTCCCAGCGCCACCCATCGGCCAGCCCTCAGATCGATCGATCGGCGCTCAAAGTCGGCTTCAGATCCGAGAACGCTGCTGGCGCCGCCGCCGATCCCAGCGGCGACGCCAGCAGCTTCCTCTGCTCTCCAATGCGCCGAGAAGCGACGCGGGGGTGCTCGGCCCGCCATGCACGACGAAGGCTCCGCCGGGCGCGCGTCGGCCGGTCCGGTGGCACCCTCTGCGCGCGGCACCTGCCGGCGCCCCGACGACAGCCGTCGCGCCACCGCTGATGGAGGGGCGGTCGGCGCCGCTGCCGCCGCGCTGCCGGTGGGAGGGGCACTGGTGGTGGCCTGGGCGGCCCTCCGCCGCCGCTCGGGGCGCCCGGGCAGCGGTGGCAGCCTGCCGCCGCACCACTTCGAAATGCCCGCTGACCACTTCGAAATGCCCGCTCCGGCGGCCCGCGATCGGCGCTATTCTTTTTTCTACAAGCAAAATTCGAGCCAATTGAGGAAACTGAAGCGGGCAGGCTGGAAGCACTGAGGGACGGCCGATTTTCGCCCAATGGCAGGCCTGATCTTAGAATCGCTCAGTGTGTGTGAGCGACACACTGCTCGGCGACTACCGGCATGCATTGTGCGCAAACCATGGGTGTGAGGTAAAACCACGCTACCAACGCTAGGATGCGAAAGCCGCCCGAGAGCGATAGATGACCGAGTGCCAGACGAATGAGGGAGAGAGGCCGCCCGTCCAAGTGGCACAGAGATGTGTCTGGCTCTAGATAGTTCGTGCAGTAGTGCAAGAGAAAAGCGAGCCATCCTAGCAAGGACGGCCCTCCGGTCCCTCGCCAGAGGTGGCGAGCCCGCACGCCGCAACGGCGCGCCCGCTCGCCGAGCCGCGGGACGCCTCGGCGTCCGCGCCGCCGCCGGCGGCGGCCACGAGCCGCGCTCTCCACTCCTCCTCGTTCACCAGGCTCGCCCACGCCGGGGTGGGAGGTGCGCCGATCCCCTCCATCAGGCGCTTGACGAGCGGCGCGTCAATGGCGGCGGCCGGACGCGCCGCGCGCAACTCGGCGGCAGGCACCTCCGCAGCCGAGTGCGCCGCCTCCGGCCTCCCCTCGCCGCCGCCCTCTCCAGAGGTGCTGCCGCCGCCGCCGTCAGCGCCTTCGCCGTCGCCGTCCTCGCTCCCCGTGGGGTCACTGTCCGAGTCAGCGTCGAGAAGGAGCTGCTGGTAGCCCTCCTCCTCGTGGTCGGCGTCGCTGACTTCGTCGTCGGCCGGCGGAGGCGTGCTGGCGGTCCGCCTCGAGGCTGCTAGCGTGCGCTCGTACTCGGCGTCGAGGAGCGAGAGGCTGCGCATTGCAAGGGCGTCGGCCGCTGCTGCGGTGGCGCTGCCAGTGCCAGTGCCAGGACTCGCCATTTTTGTTGGAGCTGCAAAGAAATCGCGCGAGTGCCGCCCGCTGCAAACGAAATACCTGTCTTGGGGGCGCTGCCTCTCACGCGCCGGGCAGCGGGGAGGGGATCGGGAGCCCGAGCCGCTCGGCGGTCTGCCGCGCCTCCTCCAGCGAGAATCTCCTACCTCCTACGGTCCATGTCGCGAACGGTCCACCGCTCGCGCACGCGTGCAGCCGGTCCAGGGCGGCTAGGCAGAAAGAAGAATGGCGCGAATTGAGGCCGTACGCGCCGAGCGCGAGCCTTGTTCCAGAGCGGCTGGCTGTCGCACGAGCCGGTGGGCACGGGACTGCGAGGATCTCCTACCTCCTACCACCTCCTCCCCGTCACGCAGCCGCACAGCCCGCCTTCCACTTGACGCCCTCGCCGACGGGTGTACCCTTCACGAAGCCCGCATCCATGTCGCCGTCAGCGAACCGGTAGACGCCGCGCCCCTCCCTCTCACCCGCCTTCCACTCGCCGTCGTAGACGTCGCCGTCGGCGGACCGCATGACGCCGCGCCCATCCATCTCACCGCCTTGAACTCGCCCTCGTAGACGTCGCCGTTGGCAAGCCGGTAGACGCCGCGCCCCTCCGGCCTACCTGCCTTGAACTCGCCCTCGTAGACTTCGCCGTTGGCGAGCCGGTAGACGCCGCGCCCCTCCGGCCTACCTGCCTTGAACTCGCCCTCGTAGACGTCGCCGTTGGCGAGCCGGTAGACGCCGCGCCCCTCCGGCCGACCTGCCTTGAACTCGCCCTCGTAGACGTCGCCGTCGGGCCAGCGCATGACGCCGCGCCCCTCAGGCCTACCTGCCTTGAACTCGCCCTCGTACTCCCCCTTCACTACCTCGCCCGAGTGAAACAGCGCTTTGTTCACCTTGGCCGCGTAGTCACGGTACAACTCGACGACCACCGGCTTGTCGCCCTTGCCCGCGAAGGCAGCCTCCTCGATCGCGGCGATCACGCGCTTGTTACGCGGCCCCATCCCCTCGTCGGCGCGGTCCTCCATCTCTGTGCCACGCGGGGCCCCTCGCCGTCGATCTCGATGAATGACCTTTGGCGGCAGCCGCTCTTCCAGCAGCTTGCCTAGCCCTGGCAAGTAGGCGCGCGATCGCCTCGGTGCTCACGGCGCTCGCAAACGTCGTCCACCTGCATAGTTAGAGTTTTTGTCATAGTCAGTAGCCCAGACTTAATCTCTCTCTCTCTACACGTAATGCCGTCAAGCACAAAGAAGCGCCGCTTCCAGTGCTCCAGTTCTTTGCTTGCGGACACATGTCCCTGCTTCCACAGCCGGTGTGCTCGCCGGACCCGCTGTGGTGGGCGCCTTCTGTACATTTTTTTTCACAAAAATTGAACCAAGCCCGCCGCAAGCCCACGGTGCTCGCCTATACCGGCTAGTGTGGAGCTCTCAGTGTGGTTGCGTGTTGTACTAGTGATGCTGCACTAGGCGGCCCGTTTTTAGCAAAAAGCAGATACCACATCGCGTGTGGTCGTCAAAAACCCGCATGTTCGCCCGTTTTGGACCCCTTCGTACGGCTCCAAAAACCGCTCCTTAACGACGACTACGCGGCCCGGCGGTCGATCTGCGCCTTCTCAGCGGTGGAGGGGATATGGGCGGTACGTGCGGACCGCGTGGTGCTGCGACGGTTTGACGAGTGCGACTCCCAGCGTCGACTTTGTGACCCCACGGAGCCTCTGCTGCTCCGGGGGAGGGGTCTGCAGACCACCCGGCCGAACTTCAGAGTCGCGGTGCTCTCCTCAAATACGGCTCAAACGCCCACGATGTTGTGGAGGGGACATATGCTGATGATCCTGGCCCGATTGGTTTGCTCAGAAAGCTTCTGAGCGGTCGTTAAGGTTCGCTCCCCGCACACCGGCCCGGAGCCTGGGTACCCTAGATCCGGAAGGCGGCGGACGTGCTACAGAACAAGCTGACGCGGGTCCAGTACATCGATGAGGTGACCTGGACCACTAAGAATTGGCTGGGGCTGCAGAAGCAGCGTATCGAAGCAGCGTATCTCGGTCGTTCTTCACACGGCAATCGCAGAGCAGGTTGTGAATGAGCTTGCCTGTGGCGGGGGCGGGCGGGTGCACGGAGCTAAGTGCCTCGCCGCCCTCGCAGGAGTCGCTTAGGCGGCTCCCGTGGTGTACCTATGCTAGTGCCAGTGCGCGCCAGTCCCGTGCCCAGTGTCGTGCGAGGGAGTCCTGGGTAAAATTCTTTTTCTGGCGGTTTTTGCCCGCCAAAAGAAAGCCAATTGCAAGCCCCTCGAGTAGGCCTGCGGGCGGCCTTCTCTCGAGGTCTCGAGATACACAAAGCGGCCAAGTTTTTGTCTGTCGGAGGGGATTTTTTTTACAACGAAAGGCGGTCCAGCACGAAATAAATAAAACGGACACACCAAACAAGGGGTGGGAGAAGGACAGGGTCCCCACCTGCGCGAGCAGGATCTTGTAAGGACGATCAGGGACACAGGGGAACGGGAGCGGGAGATCGCGACACGGAGGGGGGCTGGGCAAGGTCCACCGGGGGTGTAAATTCTTCCACAGCCGGTGTGCACGCCGGGACACGGAGGGTGGCGCACGTGCTGCGTGCCTCCCGGCCCGCAAATCCTGCGGAGCAGAGCCCGCCGCCCTGAACGCCGGCCTTTCTGCTGGCCCGCGCCCGCTGCCTCACGCTTCCAAGCCCTCGCAGCCTTGGTTTTTTCAAATCTCTCTCTAGACGTGCGGCTGCGCCGCAAGTGGCAAGACCTCCTCGGAGGCTGATTTTATCTGGATTTTCTCTTTGTATACTATAGCAAGCATGCTGGGCACTGTCTGCTACTCGAGTATAGGTAGGTAGGTAGAAAGGTGAAGAACAGCCAGGCTCGGACTGGACACCAACGCGGTATGGGTGGACGCTGGACAGATGATGACGACACGCACGAGCGACACACAGACACAAACAGGCTCACAAGACACACAGCCAGCTCGAGTATACCCCAGCCTACTCCGCGTGAACTCTCGAGGGATCGGCAAAAATCGTGCGCGGTCGAAGAAGTGCACAGGAGCTGCCCAGTAGTTGCACGGCTTGTGCGCTCTCTCTCTTCCTCTCTCTCGCGACCTCCTCTCCGCTGAACTGGACGCAGCTTCCCGACCTTCCTGAACCGCTCGGTTTTGCGGGAGCGCTGTCCGGCGGCTGCGACGACAAGCTCGTCTTTGCGGGAGGCAGCAACTTCCCATTCCCCACCTGGACAAGCACCAAGCACTTTGACGACAGGGTGTGGACGCTGGGTGGTGATATCTCCTGGACCTGGGAGCTCAGCAGCGTAGTGCTGCCAGCGCCTACGGCGTACGCTGCTTGCGGTTCGATCAGTGGGCAGGTCGTCTGCGCCGGAGGCCAGACGCCGGACGGCATCATCAACAACACCTTTGCTATTCCGTGCGACCTGACAGCGCTGCGGCCGCTGCCATCGATGCCCGTGCCGACGGCATTTGCTTCATCCGCCGTGCTCGGAGGAGAACTCTGGGTGCTCGGCGGGGACACTGGCACCGGTCCAAACGCCACGACCAACGTCTGGGTCCTCGACGCACAGCTTAGCCAGTGGCGCGCCGGACCGCCGTTGCCAACGGCGCGCAAACTCTCATTGGCAGTCGTGCACGCAAATTCACTATACATGATGAGCGGCCGTCGGCAAGATGAGGGACGCAAGCCCGAATTTCTCAAAGACTGTTGGAAGCTCAATGATTCAGCGCATGTCGAATCCGCTTCATTGCGCACGCCTCGCCACTCTTTGCAGATGTGGCCGTCACGCTCGGAGGCTGCTTGGGAGCGTTGCGCAAGCCTCCCGGCTGTCGTCATGGCTGGCACGGTAGGCGTCCTGAACAATCGGATCTTCACAATGGGCGGGGACGACGGCGCGCATTTTCGGGATGGTTAGCCCGGACAATCCCGGCTATCCCAAGATGGCTTACGTCTATGACAGCTACGAGGACGCGTGGTCGAGCGCTGGCTCAACACCCGAGGGATTCGTCACGACAACCGCAATCCCGTGGCAGGACGGGCTGGTCCTCAACGGTGGGGAGGTCAAGCCGCGCGTCCGCACCAACCATACCTGGCTGGTTAGCTCCATCGAGGTGCCAACTCGCCGAAGGCGACGGCAACGATGGACCCTGTGGCGTCGGCGAGTTCGGTCCGCGGTTGAGCCGGGGTCGCACAAGGCGGGGTTCAATGCCCACGGCAGTTATTAATTTTTCTATAGTTTGTGTGAGTCAATGTGTGGCCAGTGGGGAAGTGCGGGTTGTGTCCGACGAGACAGGACGCAGGTGCGAGGTGGGCGTAAAACGCTTCCGCACTCTCTCGAGTCTGGCTCTCTTCTGGCAGGGCCCGTCTCGCCCGCCTTGCTCGCTTCCTCCCCCTGCGCCCCTCCCTCGCACCGCTAGCTCGGCCGCCGCCGCTAGCTCCAGCTCAGATGATCCTCTCTCCCCCGTCTAACCGCTGATGGGCCGGTGTCGATGCAGCTTGCTGAGCCTGAAGGCGAGGAGGAGCTTAGCTTTATGGACTCGGTGTTCTGTGACCCCCCGCCTGGAGGACGGTGACTGACTTCTAGCTGTGTGTATCGCGCGCCTTGCGGGGCTGTCGTGGTGTGTGCGTTAATACCGCGCAAAAGGGCTCTATCTACCCGCGCAGACGCAGATACTCTGCAGCGCCGCCGCGGTTTCCCCCTTTTGCGCAGCAACACCTTAAACTTTTAGGCCCTCCAAATTCGGGTCGGAGCGTAGCCTACGGCCCGTAGCGGAGTCGGAGATGCGGAGTGGGCCCCGAGTTTGAAAAAGGGCGACGGACGCTTGCGTCCTAGCCTCCGACAACGCCTTCCCGGCGCAGAGGGGCCCGCCGCTTCGGCGGTCCTATTCCCACCCGGGTCGTCTTTCTGTAAGGTGCCTATATGGGCTTCCAGTATCGGACCTTCAAGACATGCGCTTTTGGCCGGTGGCCTCCTCGGATATGGTACCTCCGGTGAGATAGTGGCTGCCAGTTCGAGACTGGGGCCGATCGAACTTGAGTTGTTCGGAGGAGGAATCCGGCCAGCACGGGTACAAAGAGGGGTACCCGGAGAATCCCCAGCTGAGGAAACGTAGTGTCGCTCAAGAGGTGCGATACTGCGGGGGAGTGTAAGGTGCCTATATGGGCTTCCAGTATCGGACCTTCAAGAGATGCGCTTTTGGCCGGTGGCGTACGGACACTTTCTTTTCGCTTTTGCCGCGAAGCAACGATATCGCGCGCTCTACGCGCTTGGCTCCTCTTGCCCCTAACCGATCCAGCCCCGTTACCAGATCGGTCGCGATGGAGCACCTCGGCGTCAAAGTCATGAAGCAGTTCAAAGGTGCGCGTGGAAGGCAGCGCCGGTGGCTGGCTCGATCACCCCTCCTCTGCACGACGCTCTCTCTGCCTCTGCCCTGGCAGGCCACGGCATTTTCCACGGGCGCGTGACCGACTTTGACCGCGAGAGCGGCTTCCGCGTCATCTACGAGGACGGCGACACCGAGGACCTCAAGCGGGAGGCGCTGCTGGTGCCACTCGCCCATTTGCCGACACCTCCGCCCTCCGCATCTCACTGCCCGTCCCTCAGGGTCGCCCCGTCCCACCGCGGCAGCGCCGCCCTGCGCGCCAATTGCCCTCCTCCGGCAGCCTCATTGGCCCTCCCTCCCCTTTGCCAAAGACGCTGCTCGAAAAGACTGCAAAGCTACAAAAGGAGATCGCCCGGAAAGGGAACCCAAAGGCGGCGGCGGCGGAGGAGGTGGACTGGAGCCACGCTATCCCCCCCTTCAACCCGTCCGCCGCCGGGGGCTCGCGCACCGTTGGGGAGTTCGTCAAGCGAGCGCGGGACGCGGCGCGCTGCCCTTGCCGCCACAGACCCCTTTTTTTCCCTTCTTTTGCCGTCCTCCTCCCACACCGCCTCACACACCGCCTCACACCGCCACCCGCCTCTTTTGGGCCGCTCCCCTCGCCGCATTTCACTGTCGCCTGTCCCCCCCCCCCCCCCCCCGCAGGCGCGCCGCAAGCGCAAGCACACCGACCTCAAGCTAAAGGCGGTCGCGCGCGCCAAGCTGCGCGGTCCTCCTCCGCCCAAGCGGCAGCTGGTGGTCGAACTGGTGGGGGAGAAGCTGCCGCTGATGCGTCCGCCGGAGTGGGCCCTCGGCCTCGACCGCGAGGGGCGGTGCGTGCGGTGCGACGCCGCGGAGAACTGGTGCGTGGCGGGGCAACGCTCCGAGACACTTCCGAGAGACTTCTCGCCCGCACACACCGCTGCCACCGCCGTCGCCTTCTCCACCATCGCCCGTGCCGCCGCCGCCCTGCCCACCGATGCGCTCGCCGCCGCCATCCCCGCCGCCCGGCCTCCTCGCGACACTTCGCTGCCCCCCGCACCCCGCCTCGGCTCTCCTCCGGCACTCCTCCAGAGCCCGCTCCTGCACGTCTCACGCGGGACGTGCCGAGGGGTGGCCACCACCCCCCTCCCCCCTCCCCCCTCCCGCCACCACACAGGCACACACTGGCGCGTGGAGAGGCGCCTACTCCTCCCCCCCCCCCCTCCCCTCGAGACTCCTCCCCTCCCCCTCGCCCGCAGGGGCCCCACCCCCCTCGTGAGTGACGACCTCACCCTCTACCAGCTCACGCTCACGTGGGGCTCGCCCACCGCGGTCAAGGCGGGCACCCTCCCCCAGACCCGGCTGAGACACCTCCTACACACCGCCGAGACACTGCCGAGACACTGCCGAGACACTGCCGAGACACTTCTTCTCGTGGGCTACACGCACCCGCCCGCCGCCGCACCCACCCCCTCTCCGCCCCGCTCGCCGCCTCCCTCGCCTCCCTCGCCCCGCCGCGGGCTCTCCTGCCGCTGAGCGCCGAGCGCCTCCCGGGAGCGAAGCAGAGCGCCTTCCCAGCGACTTGCCCGGACCCGTCCGCAGGTGGGCTGGACGTACCCGCCCGCCAACCCGGGCGACACCTCCTCTTGGGTCGGACTCTTCCCCGCCCACGCCGTCACCTGGCTAGACACCTACGGCGAGGTCTCGAGCGGCAAGGCGCACTCTCCCACACTCTCCCACACTCTCCCACACTCTCCCAGTCAGTCTCCCACACTCTCCCACACTCTCCCAGTCAGTCTCCCACACTCTCCCACACTCCCCCAGTCACTCTCCCACACTCCCCCAGTCACTCTCCCACACTCTCCCAGTCAGTCTCCCACACTCCCCCAGTCACTCTCCCACACTCTCCCAGTCAGTCTCCCACACTCTCCCAGTCAGTCTCCCACACTCCCCCAGTCAGTCTCCCACACTCTCCCACACTCCCCCAGTCACTCTCCCACACTCTCCCAGTCAGTCTCCCACACTCTCCCACACTCCCCCAGTCACTCTCCCACACTCTCCCAGTCAGTCTCCCACACTCTCCCACACTCCCCCAGTCACTCTCCCACACTCTCCCAGTCAGTCTCCCACACTCTCCCACACTCTCCCAGTCAGTCTCCCACACTCTCCCACACTCCCCCAGTCACTCTCCCACACTCTCCCAGTCAGTCTCCCACACTCTCCCACACTCCCCCAGTCACTCTCCCACACTCTCCCAGTCAGTCTCCCACACTCTCCCACACTCCCCCAGTCACTCTCCCACACTCCCCCAGTCAGTCTCCCACACTCTCCCACTCAGGCGATTCTCGCCTTCAAGACGCTTCCCAGACACTTCCCAGACACTTCCCAGACACTTTCCAAACACTTCCTAGGCGAGGCTCGCCTTCAAGACGCTGACGCAGAACCAGCGGCGCGGCGAGATCTCCTTCTCGCGTCTGCCGGCCGCCATCCCCGACGGCGAGTACGTCTTCACGCTGCAGCGCGACTACGGCGTCAAGTGCGTCTGCGTCTCGGACCGCTTCCAGGTGCAGGGCGGCAAGGTCGTCGGACTCCTCGACGGCACTGCACTCGCGACCGAGGCGCAGCGAGCAGTCGCGAGGGGCGCAGGCAGGGAGGGGAGGAGGCACGCCCCTGACGCGTCCAACCCCCGCTCGCAGGCAAACGAGCGCTTCGATCACAAGGAGCGCCAAAAGGCAAAGTCGCTCGGGCTGCTGGTGCAGCGCTCGCGGCAGCGCGAGCCCGCTGCCGAGGAGGAGGAGGAGCGGCGCCTCTAGACATTTCCTAGACACTTCCCAGACAGTTCCCAGACTGATCCCAGACTGCAGAGGAGGAGCGGCGCCTCGCCCTCCCCCCTTTCCGGGACGGATCGCCGTGACCCCCCCCCCCCCCCCCCCCCCGCGTGCCACTGCCAGGAGTGGGGCGCTTCGCGCGCGTGCTTCCCTGTCTCGTCCATCGAGGTGACGCTCGGGCGCGACTACGAGTCCGCGCTCCTCAAGGCGCACTTCCTAGACACCTCCTAGACACCTCCTAGACACCTCCTAGACACCTCCTAGACACCTCCTAGACACCTCCTAGACACCTCCTAGACACCTCCTAGACACCTCCTAGACACCTCCTAGACACCTCCTAGACACCTCCTAGACACCTCCTAGACACCTCCTAGACACCTCCTAGACACCTCCTAGACACCTCCTAGACACCTCCTAGACACCTCCTAGACACCTCCTAGACACCTCCTAGACACCTCCTAGACACCTCCTAGACACCTCCTAGACACCTCCTAGACACCTCCTAGACACCTCCAGACACCTCCTAGACACCTCCTAGACACCTCCTAGACACCTCCTAGACACTTCCTATCCTACCTGTCTACCTGACGCACCTCAAGGCGCGCCGTGCCGCCCCTGCCGACCTCACCCAGCCTCGGCCCACCTCTAGTGGCAGAGCTCGGCTGAGCTCGGTGGCGCACACCTCCAGTCGACACCTCCAGTCGACACCTCCAGGCGGTCTACCGCATCGTCGACCGCGAGTCGTACCTCGACTGGGGCCTCTCCTCGGACTACGAGAGCGTGCACGGCGCCGTCGAGATCGGCGGCAAGCACCGCGTGCGCAACCGGCACGTGGAGGATCGCCTGCAGCCGGCGGGCGAGGACAGCGCGGAGCTCGGCGAGAGCGGCGCGGCGGAGCGGCAGGGCAAGCGCGTGCTCGGCCTCGGCGGCGGCGCGCTCGGGTCGGAGGGGTACGGCGAGGCGACGATGGGCTCCGTGCACCGGATCGGCCTCGCGCTGCAGCACCTGTGCGCGCGGCTGATGCGCGGGGCGTGAGCGTGAGCGCGTCGATTCACACGCGTCGGTCCGCGAGGCAGGCGCGAGCTCGTGCTGCGCGAGCTCAAGCCGGACGGGTGGGGCGTGCTGTGGGACCTCGGTGTCGTGCGCCCTCCCTTCCTCGACCTCGCTCTTGTACCTCCTCTCACTCTTGCCATCCTGCTGCCAGGCCCGTGGTCCTCCTTCCTAGACATCGGCTCGGGCTACGGCAAGGCGCGCCCCACGCCGCGTCGGTGTACCCGGTGGCCGCATGGATGGCCAGGAGCAGCTGGAAGGCCAGGTAAGCAAACCACAGCACGACGAATCCTTTGGTGGGGCCGATGCGGTCCACGAGGCTTCCAATCACCGGCGTGTAGACGATAGCTCCGCAGGGGAGGATGATCGAGAAGGCCTTTGTCAGCTGAATTGCCGCGTCCGGGTTCGCCTCGGTCATCTGCGACAAGGATGTGGCTATGAAAAAGTTGATGCAAATCATCGTCACGCAGACGGTGAGGGTCAAGAGGACAAACTCCAGGGTCAGCATCTGCGCCCTCACGCCCCGGCGTGAGAGGTCGGACCCGATCGGCGCGTCGGTCGAGGCGACGGCTTCAAAGGGCGCCGAGACTGGCGCGGCGGGCCAGAGGGAGAGGGCGAGGAGGGCAAAGGTCGCGGGACAGGCGGCGTAGCTCTGGAAGACGGTTCTGATGGTGGCGCCGCCGCTGATGAAGCTCGCGAGTCCGACAAAGATGGAGGACGACGCGTCAAAGCAGCCAACCAAGCAGGCGCAGA
>NW_005198821.1:43775-48155 GCF_000372725.1 Emiliania huxleyi CCMP1516
AGTTGCGTCCACTCGCGCCACACCATCGGCGTTCCCCGCCGCGGCGGCCCCTCCAGCAGCCTAGTCGGACGCACCCCTGGAGCCTCCTCGGGACCCGCTTTGTAGGCGTGCGCGCCAAGCACCTCTGCGAGACGGAGGAGGAGGCTTGCAAGGGGTCGGACTCGTGCAAGGGGCCGGGCCGCGAGCCGCGCGCGTCGCCGGTGCCCACCCCTCCCCCACCGCCACCACCTTCAGCATTACACACACACACACACACACACACACACACACACACACACACACACACACACACGCACACACACCTCCATGGACCTGAACACGTCTTTGCAATCTCTCTCACACCGCCTTGCTGCGCCTCCGCCCCGCCAGAAATCGGTGACCGAGGAGCAGTCCTCCTCCTCCTCCTCCTCCTCGCCCGCCGAGCCGTCAACCACGCCGGCGGCGGAGGGGCCGGTGCGTCGCTCCTCGCGGTTCGGCGGAGTGGCCGGCGTCTCTCACGCCACCAACCGTGGACAGGTGCCTCGCATTGCCGGCCGCGCCTTCGACGGCGCCGAGCTGCGGTACGGCGACGTGACGACGGAGCCGCGCCTCTGCTTCACGCACATCTACATCTTCGACTGGGTGTTCGCCAAGCCGACCCTCGCAAAGGTGGCCAAGGTGCTGCAGGCGTCGCCCTTCTACGTGCTCGTCTCCTTCCGCAAGCCCGCCGAGTGGTGGTCGTACGGCCTCGTCAAGGCGCGAGAGGGCCGAAATGTGGCCGAGATGTCCCCTAGATGTGGCCGAGTGGTGGCCGAGTGGTGGCCGAGTGGTGGCCGAGTGGTGGCCGAGTGGTGGTCGTACGGCCTCGTCAGCTTTCGACCCGCCGCAGCGCTTGTCTGCCCTTTGCCACACGTCCCACGACACGCCCTGCAGTGACGCGTCCGTGACGCGTCTACGCCGCGTCCGCAGGTGCAGCCCGTCGCGAAGCTGTCCGGCTTCCGCACGACCGGCGGCGAGGGCATGACGGCCTGGATCTACATCAACTTGGAGAAGGTGCCGGGCGCCGTGTGAGCGCGCGAGCGAGCGCGAGAGCGCCACTACTGTACTGGCGCAGAGACGCGAGGCACTAGTCGCGTCTCGGCACAGACCTCGATCCACCTTGTACGTTGTAGCGTCCGTGCGTCTCCGCGTTTTTGCGAACCGCCAGGTGGGTCTAGGGCGCGCGCGTCGTCCCGCGCCCCGAGTTTTGCGCCTACCAAAAAAAGTTTATATGAGTAAAAGAGTGTGCAGCGGATGAGCGGCGATGACTCTTGACTGACACTGTACGGCGTTATTCAGGACGAAACTTGACGATGGACCAGGTGTGTGATAGTGTAGACCAGACAGCCGACTGAGTCAGTGCACAGTGGGTTCTGGCGCTCAAGCCGTTCAAGGCTCATCTATCATAGCTGCGGCTGCAAAAGTGTCCCATTTACTCCTCGTCTGTCGGCCTCGACCCTCGTCTGCGTCATCGTCCGCTGAAATTTGCATGCGCGTTGGAAACGGCGCTCACTATGTTTTGAGCTACCCATCCCGGAGTGGTTCGACCCCACGCAAATCCGAGACGGTGACGGGTGTCGTCTCGGTGATCTTATTAGGCCCAGTGAGGTAGTGCATCAGACTATCCCGGATCTCCTGCTGACCAAGCTCCTCTTGTAGCTCGATCGGTCACACCGCCACCGCCGCCGACGTCTCAGTGTGAGATGATGGAGAGGGGGGACGACACTGCTTCGGCAGCGTGCACCTCGATCCTGTACCGTGTTTGTTATGACCCCCCCCCGATGAACACACCAGTGAGGCGGAGGGCGCCATCGAGGGTTTTGCGGACGATTACAAGGTGGCAGACTTTTACGCCACTGACTTCAAGTACCGCCGCTTCAACGCCGTCGAGGCGGCGCCACGCAACGTCGCCACGCTCACGGGCGCCAAGCGGGTCACGTCGCCGGGCTCCCAGTACGACTGGAAGAAGAGCAAGGCCCGTGCTTGTAGTGCTACTATTTGCAAGCCCGCGCCAAGCGCGGCCGCACCGCACCCTACCCACGAGCGGAATCCCCCGAGCGCCGATGAGACGTTCGCCTGCACACTGCCACCGAGCCTCTCCCCACGTGCTTCTCAGGGTGGCACATCGGGCGACGACAGCCCTGACAAGGCGGGCTAGCTTTCGTGAAAACGGCGCGGCAGCGCCAAACGGCAACACGTACACACGCTCGCATGAGCCGTGGAGAGATTCGCTGCCGTCCCTCTGTTGATCGAAGAAACTCGAACGGCGCGCGGCTGCCCGCATCTTTGATTTGCTGTGTGAGTGTTGAGGTGATGCGAGCGCGCGTGCGCGCGGCGCGCGTGCCGTTTTGGGTCTCTTTTATACCAGTGATGAAATGTAAACCGACTTTACCACGCGCGCGCACGCGCGCGCCGCGCTCCTCGACTCTCTCGCACCCGCCCCGAGCCACGCCCCTCACGAGATAGGCGGCTGCGACCCTGAGAGTGCGCAGCGGTGCCGCTGGCGTGCTCACCACACCCGCCCATCATGCCTGCATCATTCCTGCACGCACTGCCCGGTCTGGTCGGGGCGTGGGGCGAGATCTGGCATGGCGGCGCGCTTGAACTGAGCGCCTTCGATCGTCTCGCGGCGACTGCTCGCAGGCCGGGCGGCCAGAAACTGTGCCGCTCAGCCATCCGCCGAAGCGAGCGCGCCGGCGGCGGTCCGCCGCCGGCGCGCTCGGCTCAGTGTCTTCAAACCCGCCGGTGGGGAGCTCCGCTTGCGGGCAACGATTGACATGCGTGCAGCCTCGCTGTCAGTGAATCAAGCACTCTTCACGGACGATTTGATTGTGGAAATACCCCATCTTTCCACCGCTTATATTCAAACCAAAGGGGGGGGACCGTTGATTGCATGCACGATGCAATACTACTGAAATGTGGTGACACGAGATGTAGGACGCTTCCTTCTCTCTCGCTCTCCTTCGCGCTTCGGTGGTCCCCTCTCACACCCTCGCCCGATGTATTTCTTATGTAACAACAATAAAACGAACTCTCTTGCACAACACTGGGCACGGGACTGGCGCGCACTGGCCGCCTAGAGTATTTTCCGGGGTTTACCCAAAAAGAAATCCCGCTCCGGCGCCTGAGACCGTCGGCTAGCCTCGGGCATACATGACGTCCTTGCTGCTGCTGCTGCCTGTCGCCTCTACCAGACCGACCGACTCGCTCAGCGGTTGGCTGCACGGCACTCACTTCCGTCAGGACGCCCTCACGATCGAGATCTTTGCGCGTGACGAAGCGGTGCTGTCGGTGCCGCCGCCTGCTGCACCGCCTGCTGCAAGCACGAGCAACGAGGCCGAGGCCGTTGAGCGCGGCATCCCTTGGCCGTGGGGAGGCGGCTCGAGCGGGCCCGCGGCGCCTCCACCGCCTCCCTCGCCGCCGTGGGCCGTGTCGGTCTCCATCCACGGCCTCGACTGCCACGGCATCTCTGTCGAGGGCCTCTCCTCCTCGGTGTCGGACACCACGCCGCCCACCCTCTCGCTCTCGCTCGGCAGCGCCGGCTTCAGCTGCTTTGTCGAGCGGCTGGACGTGCAGCACGGCGGCGCCGGCGCCGGCGCCGCCGGCCCAGTCGTGCCGATCCGGCTCAGCGACCACACAGTCTCCATCCTCGGGCAGCTGACGGCGCTCACTCCGCTCTCGAGGGTCGGCATCTCCGGCGCGGGCGTCTCCGCCGACTTTGCGGTGACGCTGACTCCCACCGGTGCGAGCGGCTTGCCCGCCGCCCTCCGGCTCGACCGCTCGCGCGCGACCATCCTTGCGGGGGGGGCGGCTTCGAGCGATCCCCTTGCGTGGAGCTTGTCGGGGCGGTTCTGTAGGAGCGTCTCGATCCCGACGGGAGGGCTCGCGGTCGACGTCGAGAGCACGGGAGGCCTCGGCGACGTCATGCTCGAGGGCGTCGCCTCTCTCGTCACAAGCCTAGTTAATTAATTACTCTCATGACGACTACTAATTAATTAGGCGTCGCCTCGCTCGTCAGCGGCCTCCTCTCGACGCTCATCGCCTCGCGGGTCGCGCCACCTCGAGCTCGGGGGGAAGGCTCGCCCCTCCCGGGGAGGCTGTCTCGGACGTGTCTCGGGCGTGTCTAGGTCACGGCCGAGCTCGAGCTCGCCGTCGCCCTCGACATCAACCCCGCCCTCGCCGCCCTCGAGCACGAGGCGCCCGAGCTGCCTCCGCCGTCTCGAGCGGCGAAGCGCGGGTCGCAGAGCGGAAGCGGTTGCCGTAGGCGGCAGAGGTCGTCCTCGACTCGGTGGAGCCCCTGCCCGAGGGCCCCTCGTGGCTGGCGTGGTGCGCGGCAGCCCCGCTAGCCAGCCGTGCCACGCC
>NW_005198821.1:48732-50616 GCF_000372725.1 Emiliania huxleyi CCMP1516
CGCCGAGCAGCCTCGTGCTGCTGCGGGCCGGCGCCCCGGTCGGCGACGGCGACGGCGTGCTTGAGGCCGCAATCTCCGGCACGGTGCGCGACGTCTTCTCGTTTGCGGTCCGCTCGGCGGACCGTGGCGCCGTCTCCCGTTCGGTGGAGCAGCTCTCGAGTCGGCTGCTGCGGCACGAGATCGGCCGCCTGCTCGGCGAGCTCAACGGCACGGAGTGCGCCGACGCGCCGCTGCCCGACCCGCCGCCCGGCGGCGCGGCCGCCTCCGCGGCGGCTCCCTCCCTAGCAGGTGGAGGGTGTGCGGGCGAGGCAGCGGCGGAGGCGCTGAGGGAGGCGGGCGAGGCGGAGGGGGCTTTCCCCGAGGCGCGAGCGAAGCAGCGCCGCAAGTGGGCCACCCTCGCCAACCGGGTGGTGCGCGCAGCGGGGCTCGAGGGGCTGGACTTGCCGGGAGAGGTCGCCGCCGTCACCGTGGTTGCGCCGCTGGCGAAGCCGACGCCAGTCGGCATTGGCGTGGGCGACGTGAGCTTGAGCGGCCTCGACACGGCCGAGGAGTTGGGGCTGACCGTCGCTGAGTGCGGTGAGGGCGGCGGCGGCGGCGACAACGCCGGCGGCGGCGCGACTGTTGCCGGTGAGCGCGGGAGCTTCGCCGCAGCGAGGCCGTTCGAGCTCGGGATGACGCTCCGCGTCTCTCTCCTCGGCGCGACGCTGCGTTGGCGCGCGAACTTCACTGCGAGCGCCCTCTCCGCGGCCGCAGCAGAGGCCGTCGCCTTCTCCGCGAGACAGCTGGAGAGGCTTTCGCTAGCCGACTTGGCGTCGCCGTGCGCGCTGTCTCCTCTCCACGGGCTGCGGCTTGACGCCCTCGGCGCAAGCGCGGAGACCTTCCAGCTTTCATTGACGCCTCTCCCCGACGGTGGCGCCGACGGCGGCGTGGGCGGCGGCGCCACTTCGACGCTCTCCACAGCCTTCCTCGGGCAGTTGCTGGGCGCCGTTAAGCCCGGCACGGTCGAGGCGGTGAACGAGGCGGCGAGCGGGCTGCTCGGCAGCGCGCACCGTGCGTGCGCCAGCGGCGACTGGCCGCCGTCTCCCCCGGAGTCGCAGGAGGAGGGGATGCCGGAGCTGGCGGTGCTGTGTGGCATCTACGGCACCGCCCTGGCGATCATCGGGCTTGTCGTGTGCGTGCACGTCTGTGGCTCGCCGCGCAGCGCGCTCCCGATCGGCGACGAGGAGAGCGCGGCGGAGGACGCAGCCATCGTCGACTACTACCCGCTCTGGTACGGCCGGCTGCTGAGCGGGCTGCTGCTGCTCAACATCGGCCTCTTCCTGCTCGCGAACTCGCCCCTCGTCGTGGGGGCTCTGGTGCGGGCGAACGTCTCCGTCGCCGGCGCGCCGCTGCCGCCGCTCAACTCGTTCCAGTTCACGCTCGCCGAGTCGGTGATCCGGTTCTGGCGGACGGGCGGGATGGGGTTCCTCCTCTCGTCGCTCATCGCCGTCTACTCGGGCGTCTGGCCGTACGTCAAGCTCTCGCTCACCCTCTTCTGCCTCTGGGCGCCGCCGCGCGTGCTGCCCGAGCGGCGGCGCAACGCGATGCTAGGCGTCTTCGAGGCGATGGGCAAGTGGTCGCTGATCGACTCGCTGATGATATTTATTTTGATGGCGGCCATGAAGATGGACTTTGACATCCCTCCCGCCGACGGCGCCGCCAACGCGACTGCCGCCGCGCACGCTGCGGGCGCCGCCCCGCCGGTCGCCTCGGTGTCGGTGGAGGTGATGCCGACGGGAGGCATCACCCTCTTCACGCTCGGAGTCGTCCTCTCCCTCGTCCTGACCGCTGCAGTCGTGCACATGCACAAGACGCTCCGCCTGCCCCACCACCACCCGTCCGCGC
>NW_005198821.1:52486-54524 GCF_000372725.1 Emiliania huxleyi CCMP1516
GCCCAGCGCAGTGCACGAGCCCACCGCGCCCGCGATCAGCGGGTAGCAGAATCGGGCGACGGACGTGGGCCCGGTGCCGGCGTTGGGGATGCGAGACGCCAGGAGTGCGACCGCAGCTGCGAGGCCACCGAGCCAGGCGCGAGCGGCGGGCCGCGCTGCGAGGGCGATGAGTTCCTCGTAAGAGCGCGCCACGCTCTCGCCGTCGGCGTTGGCGAGGCAGACGGCGACGCCGCTGATAACGAGCGCCTAAAGTATGCGTCGGCGGCTCTTCCGCTGGGCCACCGATCAAGCCTGTCGCGCGTCCTGTGCACCGTCGCGGCGAGGTCTCGCGGCGCGACTGCGTCGCCGTGTAGCGGGGAGGCAAGGAGGAGGTTGATGACGAGGGAGAAAGAGCCAAAGGGCGCGAGGAGGGACTGGGCGGCGAAGGAGTAGGAGAGCATGTCGACCGGCCCGCACAGCGCCGAGAGGATCACGCCGCACACGTTGATAATCGGGCCGTGCCGGCGCTGGCCCAACCGCTGCAAGTTGAGGCCGACGCCATTCATCGTCGCGGCGAGCAGCGCGAGGCACATGCCAATCAGCGTGGAGCGGTCGATGCTCGCGCCGCCGCCGCGCAGGCTGAGCAGCGGCGGCGATGGAGGCGGAGGAGGTGGCGCGCACTCACGGATGCCGCGCCACGGCCGTGCGAGCGAGAAGCGGCACTTCTGTTCGGGCTGCGCGAGCGCCGTGGCCGCGGATGTGGAGAGGAGGGCGAAGGCTGCGGCGACCGAACCGCGCATGTACATACACTGCCTGCCGTGTGCCGGGCCCTGCCCTGCCGCCCGATCCCCTAGGGGTGTGAAACCCACACTGCCCTGCCCAAACCACACTGCCGAGGTGTGAACAACTGCCCGCTCGCGAGGTCTCGAAGAAACTTACCAGGCACGTATATTGATTGCGGCGCCTAGCCCCGCCAACCCTCCCAGGGTACCCCGCTCGAGGCACGAGGGACCCATTGGGTAGAGCGAGAGACCTCTACTCGCCAGTGCTGGGGCTACCCTGGTGGTCGAAGAGAGAAAAGCGCCGCCCGAACACGACTTCGAGCACCGGCACTAGCTCCGCGGCGGCGGCGCGCAACCTCGGAACCCGTGCATTCCGTCGGCGGCGCCGCACACCGAGAGCAGCGCGTCGCGCGCGGCCGCGGGGAGCAGGTTGAGGATCGTGGGCGCCCAGCCGACGATGGACGGGATGTAGACCCGCTCCTCCCCCTCCACCACCGCGCGCACGACGCGCCGCGCGACGGCCTCCGGGCGGAGCGGCGGCAGCAGCAGCCCCAGCCAGGCGAAGCGGCGGTGGCACGGCGCCCCTCCCTCGCCCAGCAGCGCGGCGCCGTCAATCATCCGCGTGCGCACGGCGTACGGCTGGACGAGCAGGCTGCGCACGTGCCGCGCGTCCGGCCTGTTCACACCGCGTTGCGCTGTGAAGAGAAAAGCTCGCATGCTTGGTCGGGTCTGGACCCGTGCGGCGGTTGCCGCGCGCGCAGCTCCCAGCGCAGGCACTCGTGGAGCTGGCCGACCGCCGCCTAGCCACACGGAGGGCATATCCATCGGATTGAACGATCATGTGCCACCCCTCGTGGAGCTGGCATCGCCGCCTTGCTCGCGCAGTACTCGGCCTGGGCGGGCGGGGCGGAAGGGGGGGGGGGGGTCGGGCGAGGGGCGTGGGGCGTGGGGCGAGGGGCGTGGAGCCAACGGCGCGAGGAGTGGGGCGAGGTCGCAGCCAGGCCGGCCCCCGGCCGCGCGTGCTGCCCGCGCCTGCCGCGCCGCGGGAAGCTCGGCCATGATCGAGCCGACGGCGACGAACACGCCGCGCGGCGAGGGCTCCGACAGGACCTGCCGCAGGAAGGCGCGCGCGCACCAGAAGCCGCCTACCTCCGCCCGCCGCCCTCGTCAGTCGAATCAAACAACTCGCCCTCACCCGCTCTCCAAGGGCCCACCCAGCGCGTTGAGCTGCAGATCTCCCCGCAGCTCGCCGTCCGTCGCGTCGAGCAGCGCGCGGC
>NW_005198821.1:54624-69042 GCF_000372725.1 Emiliania huxleyi CCMP1516
GCCGCCGCCGCCGCCGCCGCCGCCACTGCCGCCGTCACTGCCGCCGCCGCCGCCGCCGCCGCCCGCCACCCGCCGCGCCTCTCTCAGCGCCTCTCGTCGCACCGCCTCCAGCGCCTCTGCTCGAATGTCCCACAGCGCGAGGCGCGCGCCGGCGCGGGCAAACTCGAGGGCGAGGTGGCGACCGATGCCGCCGCCGGCGCCGGTGATGACGACGAGCTCGCCAGAGAGGCTCTCCCGCCGGCGGCGGGCGCGCACTGGCACCACAGCGGCGACGGCGGCGGCGGCGGCGGCAGCGGCGAGGCATTGCCAAGCTGCCGTGCCGCTGGCTGCGGCCGAGGAGACAGCCTTGCCGCCGTGCGTGGTGAGCAAGGGTGCGCTCCTCTCTGCCGCTTCAAGCAGGCCCTCGCAGAGGATAGCCGCGTGGAGCAGAGTGGCGACGATGGCGATGGTGCGTGCGGTGGGCGATGAGCTCCACACGCGAAGGATGACGATCTCGCAAGCAAAGGCGGCGGTCACAGCCGTGTGCCACACCAGGAGCAGCGGCGCAAGCTCGGCAGCAAATGGCTGTGACCGTGTGCACACTCCGCCGAGGAGAAGCAATGCGAGACCAAAGTGGCGCACGAAGAGCTGCGCTTCGTGGGTGGGCACGTTCACTCGCAGGAGAGTGTCGAGAAGCGGGCAGACGAGGACGAGGACCGACCCGAAAGCGAAGCAGAGGAGGCAGGAGTGCGAGAGTAGCACGGACATCAGGACAAGTGCTGTTGCTCGTCGGCAGAGCGCTGTAGCTCTGTCGCGCTTGCCTGCGGTGTGCTGCGCCGCCTCTTTCTTTTTCTTCTCGGCGTTCCCTCTATTGCAAGGGATCCCCTGGTCGTTTCCGCAGGCGAAAAACACGAATTTTTCAATAGAGGGCGCCTACAATAAAAAGAAAACGCGTGCCACACCGCCAGCAAGCGCCGACGAGCTACAATTGTACAGAGCCGTCGAGCTACAGCACTTGGCGATGCTCGATCCCACCGTCATTGAAATCCGCGACGGCCACCTCTCGCTCCCGGACGGCATCACGCACCTGCCGGCGCACAGCAACTACAGCGGCGACCGCTCCCTCATCTCTGTGAGCTGCCCGACAAGCCTCACCTCCATCGGACGCGGCGCCTTTGCCGGCTGCTGCTCCCTCACCTCCATCAGCCTCAACGTCGGCCTCGAGTCGATCAGCATGGCTGCCTTCCTCGACTGCTCCTCGCTCAGCTCCATCACCCTCCCCGCTGGCCTCAAGTCCATCGGCGACTCCGCCTTCATCGGCTGCTCCGCCCTCGCCTCCGTCTCCCTCCCTGACGGCCTCGCCTCCCTCAGCAACAGCGCCTTCTCCCGCTGCTCCTCCCTGCCCTCCGTTGCGCTGCCCGCGAGCGTGACAGCTATCGGCTCGTGCTGCTTCCAAGGCTGCACCTCCCTCGCCTCCATCCGCCTCCCCGCGGCGTGCACTTCTGTGCGCAGCGGCACCTTCGCCGGCTGCTCCTCCCTCACCTCCGTCACTCTCCCCGCCGGGCTCACCGCCATCGGCAGCGCGGCCTTCGGCGGCTGCTCCTCTCTCGCCACCGTCACCCTCCCCGCCGGTCTCACCTCCATCGGCAGCGAAGCCTTCTCCCGCTGCTCCTCGCTCACCTCGATCGCCCTCCCCGCCGGCCTCACCTCCATCGGGGCAGAGGCGTGCTTTCGCTCTTCGTGGGCGAGCCCGGCGTCGCTCTCGAGTACGTGAGCTGCTGCCGTCCACCCCACTAGGCCTTCTACAGCTGCGGCTCCCTGTCCTCCGTCGCCTTCTCGGGCAACAGCAGCATCGCGCACCTCGGCGACTTCGCCTTTGGCTGCTGCGCCTCCCTGCGGAGCGTCACGCTGCCCGACGGCCTCGCCATCATCGGCCGCAACGCTTTCAACGGCTGCACCTCGCTCGCGCGCGTCCGCCTCCCCGCCACGTGCTCCACCATCGGCGACTTCGCCTTTTTCGGCTGCCTCGCCCTCGACCAGGTGGCGGTGCCGGTGGACGAGCCCTTCCACTGGGCCTTTGGCCCGCACACGCGCGTCGTGCACCAGACGCCCGCGAGGATGCGCGCCTTCGCGCGGTGGTACGGGGCGGTCGACCTGGTCCTCGCCTACAAGCGCTGCCGCCCCGGCCTCCTCGGCTGGCTGGAGCGGGCGCAGATCAGGCTCGGCGCATACGAGCAGGGCGGCGTTGCGCGCGAGCGCGACCGCGAGGACTTCGAGCAGAACTTTTTGGAGGAGCCGGACCGGACCGAGGTGTAGCTCTCGCAGACTCAGAGTTGCCTCGTCAGCCTGCGTGCGTGGTGCGTCTCCGTCTGTGGTCACTCCCAGAGAGTGGCTCGTTGTGCGGCGACACCGAGACTGCAGACTCCATAGACTGTGGTGTGTGGACGATCAAATGCGAGTGCGAGTGTGGGCCACGGTGTGGGGTCTGATCATATCGCATCTTCAAAGTCGAGCTCACGAACGATAGACACAGCAACGAGCAACGTCCAACGAACAGCAACAGGGACGATCCCGCACACAAAAGGGTGAAACGGGATCGGGTAGTTGCGGGTAGAGCTGCTGCTAGAGGCTGCAGCGTGTGGGCTGCAGAAGACGTATAACGGCCCGGCCGGCCTCGCCCTAGCTGAGCAGCCCCGCCAGGTTTTGTCCGCTGTCGACGCGGAAGAGCGAGGTGAGCTCGCAGAGCGAGCCGTAGCTCTCCGCCTTGTCGCCGAGCGGCTTGCCCAGCGGCTGCAGCGGCTTTCCCAGACTGCTGCCGAGCGAAGGCCGCGCGCTCTTGCCTCCGCCGCTCCGCTCCTCGCCGCCGCCGCCCACCGCGCCGCAATGCTCGGGCGCCGCGCGCTTGAGCGAGAGCGGGGCGGGCGAGCCTGCGTCGTGCAAGGGCTGGCGCTGCGGCGGCGAGCCGCGGCGCGACAGGTAGAGGGCGAGGAAGGCGAGGCGGTACCTTCCGGCGGGGGAGCGTGCTCGGCGCCGCGTCGCAGCGGCGGGGCGCAGAGGGGGGGGGGGGGGGTTAGGCGGTGCGCACCGCCGGCCCAGGTGCAGCGCCATGTACGCAAGCGACATCGGGTGCTGCGCCGGCAGCGCACCCTGCATCAGCGCGGCGAGCGCGCCGGGCTGCGCGCGCATGTCTGTGAGGACGTCGATGGAGCGCGGCCCTGCGGGGGACACGGCGTGGACATGTCGGGGACGTGTCCAAGGGACGCGTCCAGGACGGGTCGTGTAGGAGAGCGAACGCGCGCCGAGCGGGAGGAGAGAGGCGGCGTCGCAGCGACTCCGTCCGACGGGAGGGTCCGTCTGGTGGCAGAGCACCACGTGCGGGAGAAGAGCGTGCGTGGGCGAGTAGCCCGCAGTGAGCGGGTCCACCACCACAAAGCCTCGCCTGCGAGGCAGCTCCTGCCGCTCAGAGAACTGGCTGTGGAGCTGCAGGGTCCGGCGGTCTGACGCCGCGCCGTGCAGCCTCGGGCCTGACGGGGAGAGACGCGCCGCCGACCCCGCCGCCGCCCGCGCCGCCGACCCCGGCAGCGGCCGGGAGCCCGAGTCGCGAGGAGGGCACCCACCAGAAGGCGCCGCGCGGCAGCGGCGGCGGCACGGCCATCGAGTTGACCAGCGAGACGGAGCGCCGCCCGAGGAAGGCGGCGAAGCGCTCGGCCACGCGCTCGTCTCCCCACCTAGTCATAACCCTAACCCTAGGCATCGGTCCTCCACCCTGTCACCACTCCTCCACCCAGCCACTCCTTCGAGCTTGCAGCAAGCCGCCCGCCCGCCTCTGCCCTCTCCCCTCCCTGCCGCCCTCACGCTCCTCCCCGCTGGACACTGCGGTTGCCATTCCGTGCAAACGCTGCCTCGCTCCTCCTCCCGGCTAGAACCTCGACTGCCTCCCGACTGCCTCTCGACCCCACCTCGGCTGCCTCTCGACTGCCTCTCGGCTACCTCCTCGCCTCGCCGCCCCGATGGCGAGCACGTGCACTGAGCTGGCCAGCCGCGACGTGGCGGGCCTACGTGCTGAATTCGCGATGTTGGCGTACGTGCTGAATACGCCAACATGAGGGCGGGAAGGCGGTATTGTGCAGCGTCTTCAGAGCACCGCGTGAATACAACGGAGAAGAATACGGTGAATACAGCGGAATGCGGCGGAGTACGTGTCCTCTCGAGAGCTAGTTGGGAGACATGAGTACGTATTCCGCTTCTAGGGTGGCAGGCTCGGAGGCGAGGCGGAGGGCGGACAGCTGCGCGAGCGAGGCGCCGAGCGAGAGGCCGAAGAAGAGGAGCCGGCGGGGCCTCCCCGCCTCCAGCCGCTCCAGCCACGCCCCAAGCTCCTCCAACCCAGCCTCCCCCTCCTCCACCTCCCCCTCTGCTCCGCCACACGGCCGCGATTCGTCGCCCTCTGCCGCAGCAGTAGCAGCAGCCGCTGCCCCCGCCGCCACACCCACCGCCGCCACACCCACCGCCGCGCCGCAGTCGCACCCGCCGCCAGCCTCAGCCTCCGTCTCCTCAGCGCTGCGACGCGAAGACTCGGCCTCCTCGACACTCCGCCTAAAACGCACCCGTCGGCGGCATCTCGTGGACACGTCGTGGACACGTCGTGGACACGCCCATGAGACTATCGGCGGTGCGCCGGGACGAGTCGCCCCCCAGCGCCGTCGGCGCCTCGGACCGCATCGAGTCGCCGCCCCACCCCTCCGCACCCTCCTCCCACCGCTCGCCGGTGAAGTCCTCGGCCCGACTTGTCCTCGACTGCTGCTGCAGCTCCCGCCCATTGTCGAGCTGCGCCGCCCCGCTGCCGCCGCCGAGGCCGCACGCGGGCTGGGGAGGGGGGGGGGGGGGGGGGTCGGCGGCAGCAGAGTCCGTGGGAGAGCGTCTGAGAAAGCGCCTCGTCCGGCTCCTCGTCGTGCTCCGGCAGCCATCCGGCAGCGCGTGGGTGGCAAGGGCGTGTGTGGTCGGTGGACGCTTCTCGGAAGGATCACCGGGGCGGGCTTCGGTCGGCCCCAGATGGCCTCGTGGTGGCGGAGGATGCCGTGGTGCACGCGGTAGGTCTCGCCGCACCTGCCACCAGCGGGGGGGGGAGGGTCGTGCGCCGCTTCGCTCTCTCTCCCCGCCACTGTGTGCGCTCAGCTCACGTCTGATCGCCGCCGCCCCAGCAGACGGTCGAGTCGCAGAGGTCGAGCAGTGCGGCCACGTCCTGCAGGTGCGCCGCCGGCAGCTCCTCCGCCTCCCCTCCCGCCGCCCGCACGCCCTCCTCAGCATGCCCCTCCTCAGCATGCCCCTCCTCCCGCCTGTGCGGCAGAGACACCCGCACGCCACGAAAGGCAACCATCAGGTCGTCCGCAGCATGGCGCGGGCGGAAGGCGACGGCGCGGCCCTCCTCGCCGCGACCAAACACCGCCTCCACCTCGTACGCGAAGGCGGGGCCTAGCTTGCCGCCCTCGAGTCCGCGCGGAGAGTAGTGGACGACTCCACCGACGGCCGAGGGCGGCAGCGTCGCCGCGTGATTGCCGGCAAGCGACAGCATGGCCATCGCCTCGCCCGAGTCGACGAGCTCCTCCACCCACGGGGCCACTCTGCCCGCTGGCGGGTCGGATCGGGCAGGCATGCGCGGAGAAGAGCTGGGCTTCGGAGGTTGAAACTCCTCGTCGGCGAGGATGACTGGACCTGGGTGGAGAAGGCGGTGGAAGAGGCGTTGGCTGGCAACGCGAGGCGGTGCGGTGAGGGGTGCGGGGAGGGCAGCGGGAAAGGCGGTGGAGGGCAGCGGGAAAGGCGGTGGGGCACGATGCCCGCGAAGCCCGGCTTTAGTTTTGGGTGCCTGACGAGACTGTGGCAATGAACGGTGAAAAAGAATTTTGCAACGGCGCGGTCGCACAGCACGATTCGCTGGACAAGGGAACGGCAGGCGGCGGCGGCGCAGGACGAGGCAGAAGAGAATGACGCGACAGAGGAGGAAGTGACAAGGGAGAGAACGACGAGAGTGGGACGGCCGCGAGGTGGCATGAAGGTTGCAGCGAGAATCGGCGAGAGACTGCGACGAGAGATAGGAAGAGGCAGACTCCCAAGGGTGGGCGACGGCTAGCGCATCACACCCCTCTCCTTAAAATCCCTGTGTGGTGGCGGCGTGCCGTCCTCCCATCCCTCCCTTGGGTTCTCCGTTTTCTTTCTTACGCGTGTCCGCTCCGAACCGGCCGTTTTCCTGGCAGTGCGCATGCTGCTGCCGAGACCGCTGCTGCGCCTCGCGCCGCTGTTTCTCGCGACCTTGCCCACCTCCGCACTCTTCACGGTCAAGGGCATCGGCGGCCTGCCCTGCCAGCAGTGCGTGGCTGCATGCCTAGCGGACGACCTCGACGCCGGCAGCGGCGAGGCCTCCTCCGGTGATCCACCGCCGTGGCCGCCTCAACCTCCTCCACTACCGCCGCCGCCGCCGCAATCGCAGCAGCAGGACGAAGGCGACGGACCCAGCCGCGTCGCTCCCTTCTTCGTCGGCCTCATCACCGGCGGCGTCCTCGCCGGAGCAATGGGCGGCGGATGGCCGTCGCCGACTGCCCACCGGAGCGTCCAGACCGGGCCTTCGGGCGGGCTGTCCACCTCGACGCAGACGGTGGCCGCGACGCTCGCGCTCCCGCCGGCACGCCTGCCGCGCCTGCCCTCGACGCTCGTGTCTCGAGCGATCCAGACGCTGCCCCCGCCCGCTCGGTATAGCGCCGGGGCTCAGACGAGGGGCGTGGCAGTCACGCACGCGAGCGTCCAGGCGTGGGGCCCGGCGCCCGTGAGCCGGGCGTCGCAGGCGGAGGCCGCCCCCACGGGCGCGGGAGGACCCCGCGCGCAAATCTCAGCGCAAACTCAGGCGACGGTGCCGTCGAGGGTAATGTGGGCACAAACCGAGCGAGTGGCTGCGCATGACTTTAACGGGTGACACCGCTGTTGATGCCAGCAGAACCCCATCTTTTAAGATCAGACTTGTAGAGACGCTCAAGTGTGCATGTGCATGTGCATGTCTTGTACACCCCTGCGGACCCCCCGCGGCCGCGCGCGAGGCGCGGTCTCTCACCTTGCATGGTCCCACTCCCTGGCGAGCCGCTCAAACGCACCGGGCGGGTCCGGATCGGCCGAGCAGCCGCACGCGGCGCAGCTCGCTCGCGCGCAGGAGAGCGCCTCGAGGGGCCGCAGCTTGTGCACCCCGACCAGCTTCCAGCTCGCAGCCATGCGGCAGGCTGCAGAGTTCTCGGCGCGCGCGACGGTCTCGTTGTTGACGCGCAGCAGCCCCGACTGCCGGCGGTCGCCGCCGTACGCGTCGACCGACAAGTACACGCGCACCGGCAGCGATACAAAGGCGACCCGGCCGCGCGCAGACGCCGCGAGGCGCGCCGGTTGCGGGATCCGCCGCGGCCCTCGCATCTGTGCCCACTCGGGCGGCCGCCAGCGGAAGCTGGAGTTGCCGCGCGCCCACAGGTGGACGAGCGTGCCTATGTGGCGTCGTGTCCGGGCCGGGGTCGGGGGCAGACGGTGGAGGGGCTGAGAGCTCCCGAGGCGCGTGGGCTGCGCCAATGGTGGCGTCCTCATTCACAGGCACTTTGTCGAGCGGCAAGGAGAGGAGGGAGAGGGGCGGCGACTCGCCGATGTGGAGCGCGGCGGCGGCGAGGTCGCTCGAGAGGCCGTACAGCGCCCCCTGCGCGTACGGCGGGTACGACGAGAAGTTGAACAGCGCGAAGTGCTGCGTGTCGCGCCACCGCTCGGTCCGACGGAACCGCAGCTTGGTGTGGTCGGAAAAGGTGCCGAGGTAGAGGGAGTAGAGCTGGGGGAGGGTCGAGAGGGTGGCGCCGAGCGAGCCCACGCACAGGTACGTGTCCTCGTCCGTCTTGAAGATGAGCCTCGCCGGCGGGCCGAGGGACGGAGGCCTGCGGCGGAGCAGCCAGCGCAGCGCGTGCAGAGTTTTGAGGAGGAGGTGCCGGTAGCCGTCGGTGCAGGTGAGGTGGAGGAGACCGAGCCGAGGCGCCTCCTCCGAGCCCACCGCGCCGCCGCCGCGGCCCTCTCGCAGCGGCGTCAGGCGCTCCGCCTCTGCGCCGCACAATGCAAAGAGAGCAATGCGGCGGCCGCTTCCCGCGCCGCGCCCGCCGCCGCCGACCCAGGCGTCGAGCCAGGTGGCCCTGGTCAGCCCACGCTGGAGTGCGCCCCGGGCGCCGTTCGACGAGAAGACGAGCAGGTCGATCGACGGCATTCGGCGGGCGGACGCCCGGTGGCGGATGTCATGTACGTGCGGTCTGGCTTATTCACAGCTGGGCAGTGTGGTCTGGGCAGCGGAGGGCAAAGTGGGTTTCACACCCGGGGCATGGGAGGACGGCACGCCGCAGAGCGGCGATGCGCTAGAGCACGCCTCGCAGGAGCTGCAGGCGGACCGCGAGGTCGTCCTGGCCGCCGTGAAGCAGAGCGGCGATGCGCTAGTGGCTAGAGCACGCCTCGCAGGAGCTGCAGGCGGACCGCGAGGTCGTCCTGGCCGCCGTGAAGCAGAGCGGCGATGCGCTAGAGCACGCCTCGCAGGAGCTGCAGGCGGACCGCGAGGTCGTCCTGGCCGCCGTGAAGCAGAGCGGCGATGCGCTAGAGCACGCCTCGCAGGAGCTGCAGGCGGAGCTGATCGCGAAATCGTGCTGTCGGCCGTTCACCAGAATGGCTTGGCGCTCGAGTACGCTGCGGCTGCGCTGCGCGCGGATCGCGACGTGGTGCTCACTGCCACGACGCAGAACGGCGCAGCGATGAAGTTTGCTGCGGACGAGTTGAGGGCGAACCACTCCGAAGTCCAGCGGCTACTGGCGGCCGCGCTACGCCACACGCAGGCGGAGCTCGTCCAGTGGCGCTCCGGCCAATTCAAGCTCGAGATCAAGATCGACGTCGATGACGGCTCGATGGCGCCGGCTGTCATGAGCAGCCGCGACGAGACGCCGGCGCGTGGGAGCAAGCGTCCCATCGAGCCGACTGCAGCAGCCTCGAGCCACCAGGCTGCTTTGCAGGATGTCAAACAGGTGAAGCTGGAGCTGGCGACGCAGCTGGAAGAGAGCGAGCAGCGGTATGGCGAGCTAGTGGGGCAGGGGCAGGAGTTCAGCGAGGCGCGCGGGAAAGTCTTTTCCAGCTCAGGGAGCGGTTCCCCCCGGGGACAGGCTCGCCGGTGCCCTGGCGCGCATTCGGCGAGATCGAGCTGGGCAAGCTCATGAAGGGCTGGAGCAGGCAGATGCGCTTGGCGCCGCTACCGCGTGGCAGCAGGGCTTCTGGCTCTTGTCTCCGCCCGGGGAGGAGGAGGCAGCCGCCAACGGCTGGCCTCCCTTCATCGCGTCGTGGGCCTTTCACGAGCACGTCACTGTCGGCCCAGATGGCAGGCAGAAGGTGGCCTACTCTATCCGAGAGGAGACCCAGGTGCTCAGGGTCGAGCGGCTGATGCCCCCGCAGTATCGGGGCGAACCGCGCTACGATGAGTTCAAGAAGTCGGCGGCCTTCGTGACGCACTTGCGGCGCAAGTACAAGACCGTGGCCGATCGCATCCTCGGCTACTTGCTCGAGAGTACGAGGAGTACGAGCGGCACAGCGGTGGCGTCGGCTTCAGCGGCTACTCCGTCATCTACAAGGTGTGGAACGAGGCGGAGAACCGAGAGATGTCTCTGGTCGAGATGGTCGCTTTGCTGACTACTCTCGTCGGCGAGCCGGCAGCGGCAGCGGGAGCGGCGGCGGCCGTGGACTCCAGCGGCTGAGGCGACAGACGGCGAGAGCGCGCCGCCCAAGAGCGCGCCGCCGTCCACACCCACGCGCACTGCCGCTGGGCCTTGCACTTTGAATGCCGTGGGGCTCCTGTCACCAGACACCACCTTGTGTGTGGAGAAGATTGCCTTACCTTACCTTACCCCCGCAAGAATGCTAAGCCGGAGCACACGGCCCTGGCCGCTGGGGCGAGCGAGCCGTAACGCCGACATGGCGATGCGCAGCTTCGCTCTCCTCCTCTCTGTGCTCGAGCGTGAGCTCCTCGCGGCAATCTTGATCAACCGCGGTCCGCGTATCCCGGCGAAGCTTGTATGCCATCCGCACTTGGAGTGCGGAGCCGGTTTTCTTTTTTCGCCAGTGCGCGCCAGTCCCGGCGCGTAAAATTCTTTTTTCGAGACACACTGGCTGAGCGGTGGTCGGACCGCGGAGCTGCGCAGGTTGTGCCCAGCGGAATGCGCGCTGCAAACACGCTTCGCCTCTCTCTGCGTTCCGCCGCCCACCGGCCTCCACGGCGTTTGACCACCCTCTCGCCTCGGACGAGGCCGGTCACGGGCGGCGGCACGGCCACCGACGGCACGGCCACCGACGGCACGGCCACCGACGCGACGGCCGGCTCCACGCTCCTGACCGGCGAGCCTGCGAGCCTCAGCTTCCTCGCGGCGCGCAGCGCCGCACTCGGCTTGCGGCCGCTCGACTTGCAAGCGCGCGCGCTGGCCATACAGGAGGCCTCCGGCAGAACCGACGGCCTGATGCGTCCCGCAGAGTGGAAGCGGCTGGTGGGCAGGACTGCTTTCGCGCATCACGAGCGGCTGGTGCTCTCCGAGTTTGTGGCCAAGGCCCACGGGCAGCATCTCGGACAGCAGCTGCTGCGCGGGACGGCGCTGCTCGGCGTCTGCTTCTTTTCGGCATCCGGCTCACACGCGGCGGGCGAGGCGGGCATGCATGCGGTCGGTGCGCTGTTGGTCGGTGCCGTCACCGGACTGGGTGGAGGGACGGTCAACAACGTGATGGTTGGTGCGACGCCGGTGGGTTGGATGCGCGACACCGCCTTCTTGAAGGCGGCTCTCCTCGCCGGCCTGCTCGGCTTCTACGCATGGCCGCTGGTGGAGAGGCAGCTCGGCTGTGGCGGCGCCGCCGCCGAGGGCGTTCGGTTTGGCGTGGAGAGCGCGGCGCTCGGCGCGCTGGCCGTCGTGGGCGCGCAGCAGGGGATCGTGCGCGGCCTCAGCCCGCTCGTGAGCGCCTGCTTCGGCGTGACCATCACGCTGGGCGGCGTGATGCGCGACGTGCTCTGCCAGCGAGAGCTGCGGCTCGGCGACCTCGACGGCTGCCAGTCGTATGCGCTCGCCTCCTTTTGCGGCGGCGCTGTCTACGTCGGCTTGCGGGAGCTCCACGTGTGGAACTGCGCCGGCTCCACGCACAAGCTCGTCGCCGGAGGGCTGCCAATCGGCTTGCGCATCGCCCTCGGCGCCAGCACCGCCATCGCGGTCCGGGCATTCGCGTGGCAGCGCAGGCCGGAGGGCCTCTTGTCGGGCATGGACGAGTGCGCTGACGCCAACGAGCGCTGGCTCCGAGTGCTCTTCGGCGGCGGCGCCTCGGCCGACGGCGAGCGGTAGGCAGAGAGCTGTGTTCGCATGAGTACAAGTCCTCGTGTTGTTGAGTGCAATTATTCACGCATGCGCAAGCCGTGTACGCTTGACGGTAGAGTCGCATGAATACTCTATAGGACCGCGGCGGTATTCATGAGTCGAGTTGAGATGAGACTGCATTATGAACTGTACAGCCATTGATACCTCTCGGTATTTTGCGTTCTTGTGTGGACAAAGTGCTACGGCTCTACTGGGCTGGGTTTTTTTAGGCATTGTGGGGTTGGCACTCCCATCGACCCTCATGACCTCCTGCGGTCTCTGAGATGGACACCAGTGGGTGTGGGGCCACAGCTAGGATACACTCGAAGGCTGGGTAAGCAGTAGAGGTCGATACTCGACGCGTCCCACATGGTCTGTGTCGCTGTCGGCACGCTGTCGACAGGACGTCGAGCGACACCGGTGGCAGTGCCACCCAGGAGTGGTCGGGCGGTCTCCCGTCATGAGAGAGCCACCATGTGATCCGTATGATGGTTCCTGACAACCGCCTCAGTCAACTTTCGTCACAGTTCCCGCTCTGAGAGGAGCTGCGGGTCAGTTCGACAGCTGGAGCTGTGTCGCCGGCGTGCGGCGGCCTGCCTCCGGAGGTGCCTCTGAGGTGGACATTTCTTGGTCACCGTGAGAGAACGCGTTCGACTTTTTACTCCGGAACTTCAACTGAGCACGCGCACCGGCCAGGGCTACAATAGTGCCAGTGAGGCGGAGGCGCGAGTCGGAAGGCCGCGACCGTGACTTGGTCCCTTCGTTGTCCTACAATCGCTGTGAACCCAGCCACGTAAGTGGCTTGAGCTTACGGCCTTCGACTCGACTAAAGTTAGACACGACCTTCATAGCGGTGTCGTTATACGGTCCTTAGAGCTGCCAAAACCTTGACTCTGTGGCGTGTGGGTCTAGTGTTAGCTGCTAGGTGAGGGAGGGCGAGACGATCGAGGGGTCCCGTACCATCCTGCCGCGGTACACCACCGCCACCGCGGCTACTGCCACCACGCCCAACAAAAAGAGGCCCACCACCGACATCTTGTTGCCGCCCTTTTTGGGCTCGGTGATGACACCCTCATTCTTTTTGGAAATCTTCTCCTTGAGCTCGTCAGCCTGCTGCGTCGAGTACATAATTCCGGCTTTGGCACACGCGGCTTGGAGTCGAGGAATGTCGGACTTGCGGTGCCATATCACGGCAAAGTATTCCGTCGCCGAGTTCTTGTAGCAGACCGCGAAGTCAGTCTTCCAGAGCACCGACGAGTAATCCTCCAAAGTAGAAAAACATGCATGGCATTGGAGCGTTGCGCCAGGGATGGTAACAAAATGTTGGACCTTGGCCCAGCTTGTAAACAGGTACACGCGCGAGCAAAAGAGGTTAGTCATGGTGGTGCCTGGATCCGCCCCGTTGGCCAGAATCGACCTGCGCGTGTCCATGGCATGGAATTCTGGACCAGACTTGGTGAAGTGCCAGACGCCCTCGCAGTTGCCAAACAAATCATGCGGGAGGTCCGGTACCTTGCCGCGCAAGTTGGAGGCATAAGTCCCGGAATGCACCCCTTCGAGCGCATTGCAAATGATCGAATACAGGCAGTCGTTCCCGCTGATGATTGGGCAATCCGGCGCAGAGTTGCGTGCGGCAGCTTTCAGCTTGGCCAGATCGCTTTCGGTAAAATGCAGAGTAGTTTGGGCGCGCGTCTCGAGCTTCCGGGACAGTGAGCGGATAAAGAACAAAAGTGGGTACCACATGCTGTGCTTGGTGGCTGTCCAACTTGAGACCTTCGTCGTGTGCGCGGCAAGGGCCTTATCCATCTCCACTCGTTCGTGTGTCATGGAAACAGTTGTATTGGAAAGCTCAGCCGAGATCAGTTCACAGACCCGGTAATACGACCAACCATCGGCAATTGCGTGACTGAGGGAAATGCCCAAGGAAAAGAGGCTCTTGCCCACCCCAATGACAACCGTCATCAGGGGCATGTCCTGATCGACCGTCACCTTACCTGGCAAGCACTTGTCGAACAATTCCACGCAGATGGATTGCGAGGACCAAAAATCTGCAACCATGCTCTTTGGGGTCACCTTTGACGCCTGAGCCTCCTCATCAGCGCTCAAGTTAAACACACGAATCGGAACGCCGGAAACGCCCGGGAGTAGGCGTACCGCAAATCCAGATGCAGCCTGCGTCTTCGGAACCTTCACCAGACGGCCACCCAGGATCGGGTGTTTGGCCACCACGTTTTGAACGGCTGTTGTCAGGGCATTCACATCACAAGCTGCGCCCGTGTAGATGTTTGCGATGGCAATCCCAGGCCACTCCATCATGGTTGCGTCATACTCGGCCAAGTTGATGTAGCCTTCAGGGTTGCCGGTTTCGTCTATCAGGGGCTGCTTCATGCTTGTATCGGCCATCGGAAAGAGACCGACGATGAAGACGCGCGACCGTGCACAGCTTGTCAACGAAGCAAACTTAGTCTTCGGAAGATGAGCGCGTCACAGCGCAGACCAGGTCTATCCACTCACGGAGTGGTCCACCCTCAGCCTGCGGCGCGATAGCAGATAGCAGCACAGGGAATTCCACAACGCGGACCCAAACTACCGTTTATAACCACTTCGTACAATTAATAATGAGGTGCATGTCGCATCACACACTGTGCGCTGCCGATTTGGTTTCTCTAAAGATACACACGCACCGCGCGTCCGCTCGGCAGTGCGTCGCTCTGCAGGCCCTACCTATCTCCTTCCTGCCACCCCGTGTGACACCGTGCGCCCCTGCAAGATACGTTGTTTCCTGCGTGCACTCGCGCCGCGCTTCGTGCACTGCCCACTGGCACCAAAACAGGTACACCAGAAAAAAATCCCTTTTGTTTTCTCCCACACAGGCAGCCCCACACTCCTCGAACTTGACGAAAAGGCAGACAATAGTACATGAGCTGCTCCATATCCCGCCTCCTTTGTGTTGTCTGATTTTCTTTCTTTCTGCACGCCAGTCCCGTGCGGCCAGGGGATCGGGGAGGGCAGTTGTGCGGCAGTG
>NW_005198820.1:0-1769 GCF_000372725.1 Emiliania huxleyi CCMP1516
CGCACATCCTCCTCGTGCACAACTATAGCGAGCTTACCGCCACCGTCCGCGCCCTCGCCGCGTCGGCCGCCTTTCGCCGCCGCGTCTCCGACGCGGGCGTGGCAGTCGCGGACCGCTTCTCCGTCGGGCAGATTGCCCTCCAGTACAAGGAGGCGCTTGGCTTGTGCGCGAGGCACGATGAGAACCGCTCCGCCGAGCGCGGAGGGCCCAAGGCTTCAAACAACACGCCCCTCCCCCCTCCCCGGCCATGGCGGTCGCACCGGCTGCTTGCCAAGCATGGTGTCCTTGATGCGCGCGGCAACCGAAAGCGCCGCGAAGAGCGGCGGGGCTTTTGTGAATGGAACGGCACAGCTAGAACTACGTGGATGACTAGGGGCACCGGCAGGGGGGTCTCTCTAACTCCACACACTCATGTTCGGCGCGGTGAGACTGAGACGTGAGAGTGACGCCCTTCCCCTTGCGCCTTGGCCTTGCGGTCGCGAGGCGCAGAGGGAGAGTCGCAGACGGACCAGCGAGTAAAAAATGTTGTCATCAACAGAGACAGTAGACGAAAGACCTGACCTCGGGGCCGACGCTGGTCGGGGTGTGTGCGAGACCCCCGAGCGGAAAAGTGCGCGCGCGAGCGCGTGCCCGTTAGCCCGTACGTTGTGGACTAGGTCCAGCCCTGGGTGAGCCGGGTTGTGACATTTGGCGATTCCGCGGCTTACTGGGTCCCTGAGCCGCTCCCCGTGTGCGATTATTGTGGCCCAGGCATGGTACTGATAGTAAACGGGTCAGAACCGGCCAAACACAGGCTACAGCCCCACACACGCGCCCGCCATAGCTCCTGGAGAGCATGCGCGAGTGACGCGCGTACAAGCCGCGAGAGTGGCATCAGAGGCAGGAACGACGTGCTCTTGCTGCACCTTGCAGCTGCACCGAGTGTGCTCGCAGTGTATGCCACGGCCGCCGCCTGCGGCATTGCTCTCGTGCAGCTAAGGCGACGCAGGTCCATCAGCAGGGCTCATCCAATGCGAGCACACATTGTGCTTAGCCGCGGGCAGGTGGCAGTGCACAGCCGCACACCGGCTGTGGCGGCTCGAATGCCCCCGGCAGCAATGCTGGTCATTAACTTGCGTATTGGGGCCGCAGCAGGCTGCTGCTGTGGCAGCAGCAGCAGCCTGCTGCTGCCTGATTCAGTCAAGCCAGCGGTGCAGCGAGGCGTGCAGAATTCGCGCGGTTTGGTACCTCCTGAGGCTGAGCGCGTTCAGACTCGGTGACCGGAGTTGGATGGTCCGATGGAGCTCGGCGAGCTCCATCGGACCATCCATGGCCGGACGGCGGAGCGTGAGGTGGCGAGCGGAGAGATGTACCGCAAGACCAAAAAAACACGGATCTGACGCGATGTCCCAAAACGTCAGATCTGGCTCACCCAGGGCTGGACCTAGTCTTTTGCGTGGGGCTCGTGGCGCGTGGGCCGTGGGGTCGAACCACCTCTACCAGGAGAGATGTGTAAAAGAACACGTCCCCGCGCCCGTGGCCGTGCGAAAAGGTCAAAAGAACCACTCGACCAGCTAGAGAGTCTTGCTTTGTTGAATTCTTATAGGAAGACTCAAGTCCGTGGTGGTCGCCCGCGGATCTGGCTTCTACCCATCGAGGGCCTCGCGCAGGGTCCTATAGTCCCGCCGCTCTGGCGCCGCGCTCAGGTCGCGGTCATCCGGGTACACAAAGGTGAGCGCCTCGCTCGGCACAAACCCGCGCGCCGAGGCAAAGTAGAAGGCGGCCTGTGG
>NW_005198819.1:0-1768 GCF_000372725.1 Emiliania huxleyi CCMP1516
TCGGAAGAGCTAGAGGGCTCAGCCACCCCCTACACGACACAGGCTGTGGGTGGTGCGGGTGGGTTTTGGCTTTTGCGTGGGTGATCACAGTCGTCCGTCCGCTTTAAGATGCTATCACATGCATGAATGAAATATAAACAGGTTCTGTCACCTGAGTGGTCTCATCTCTCTCAGATGTCATCTCGCTCGACGTGTGAAGTTTCGCGCGAGATAGTCGACTCCGCCCGAATCGCCCGCTGGCGTGGAGCTTGCACAGGTCGCGCACGGCGCCCGGAACCCACGGCACCGAAAAGTTGCGCAGCTGGCCTATGCTCGGCTCGAGCGGCACCCCGGGGTCGTTGCAGGCGGAGAGCGACGTGCAGAGCCGCCACGAGGCGGAGCGCTGTTGCGCCCACGGCGACGCGCGGCAGGAAAGCCGCGGCGGGACGTGGCTAGCTGTGGCCGCCTGCTCCGCGAACCACGAGAGCGTGCCTCGCCGAGAAGCGGCGTGAGAGCGGCCACGCGTAGTACTCTAGGAAACGCGACACCTCGACGGCATGGCGATGACTCCGCCCGCCGCCCTCCGTCTCAGCCCCCGCGGCCACCCCGCCGTCCCCGGACGGCGAAACCTCTGCCAGAACCATGCCGGAAGCGCTGCCCGACGGGCCGCCCGCCTCTCCTGGCGACGGCGTGGCCCTGAGCGGCGCTGCTGCAGCCCTGAGCGCAGCCGGCACGTGCGGTGTGGATATGGCAGGATCGTCCCGGATGCTCTAAAGAGAGGCTGATACCGGTACGACAGAAGCAAGACAGGCCGTGTGGGGTGTGGGTGTCACGAGGACAGACGTCCACGAAGACGGTGGACGGACGCAAACTCCTTATCCAATTCACACTCACGGCTGTCCTACTGGTCATATAGAAGTCGGCCGTCCGCGAGCCCCCAGCTCGCCGACGGCGAGAGAGATGCCACGAGGGGTCGCGGTGGCGTCCATCGCCAGGCTCCCTAGCTCAACCGACGACCCTTCGGGATCGACGGCCGATCGTCATGTGCTCAGGTACGTGAGTCCGCCCTGCGTCTTTTCGGCGAGACAGAGGAACGCCTTTCATCGCCTGGTGGGTTTGACCGTCGGAGAATACGCACAGTCGGATGGAAACCTGCGTGCTGGCGTTTGCCTCGAAGTACGAGAGCATGGCGCGCTCGAGTGGCGCAGATGGGGTGCGTGACAGCACGCAGAATCTAGCGAACGGCCGGCTCGTTGGTGGCCCTAAATGGGCGTGTCGAGCTGTGCCTCGCATGCTTCTTCCGGGGGAGAAAAGAATTTTACATTTACCTCCCTCGCACGACACTGGGAGAAAAGAATGTTGCCAGAAACTCCCTTGCACGCGTCTCCTCGGCGTGCCTGCTGTCCCAGCAGACAGCAGCTCACACCTCGCCGCTCGCGGTCGCGCCTCAGGCCGCGGAGAGCGCAGACGAGGCAGCGCAGCGAGGCACAGTGACCTGGCACGGCTGGTAGTGACGCCGTCCGGTGTCCTGTGCTGATTTTTGCCAACAGACCCATAACCTATAAGACCGGCCATTTCAAAAGACGCGTCTGCGGACTGCGGTCTTGGCCCCGCCGCGCCCCGGTGGAGAGCAGGCAGAGGGGGAGGGCTCGCGAGTGTCGAGACGCGATCTCGAGAGGGCGGGGTCCCGTACCCCATGAGGAATCGACCCTGCCTGCCTACGACGTGCCTCGCAGACCGTCTCTCAGACGAAAAAATGGTATTACAAATAGCGGCTATAATGACGCAC
>NW_005198818.1:0-1768 GCF_000372725.1 Emiliania huxleyi CCMP1516
AAGCCCAGTACTTTCCTGATTTGTTGCGCGCTTGTCAGGTCCCCATTGTACATCACCTGTACAAAGTGGTCGAGCCCTTCCTGCGCGATCATGAAGCGAGGAGGAGCTGCACTTAGGAAGAGCAGGAAAGAGGAACCGCCGGTCATAACCGAAATTCTCGGCACGACCCCAGGGGATGTGAGGTTACCGACTGCACTCCAAGTGCTCCAAGTGCAAACGCGACATGTCGCCATACGATTAACTCGCAAGACGCAAGCCTCTCGCGTGCAGTGTCGGAGTGTGCGAGTGTCATCTCAGTCATGTGAGAGAGATTTTTAGCAATACCAAACAAATCTAACACTCACACGTAGCCCGGCCAACCCTTCTCCCACAAGACCGGCCACGGCTACGTCAAGGCGCATCGCGGTTTCTACCACGACGCGATCTTTGTCAAGCGCAACAACTTCAACCTGCTGCTCCACGAGACGTTCGGCGGCGGCTTCTCGCCCACCGCCGTTCTCAAGCTGCGCCGCCTCGCGCGCAAAGTCGCGCGCGGCAGCGTCGACCGCACGGCCTACTCGCCCAAGTACTCGCTCTCTTTTATGTCCCACCATGCAGAGCGCATCTCTCTCTCTCTGTTGTGCGAGGCGTGAACCGCGCCATTCGCTCTCACCTGGCAACCCTGTCTGCACGTCTCGCGCGCGCGTGAACAGGGCGCTGTGGGGGTCTGGCGCGCCCCCGCGCGCGCAGAGCGGCGCCGCGCGCTGCGAGGCGCGCGCGGTCCTGCGCGCGCGCGGGGCGGCCGCGCGCGGCGGCCGGCGCGGCGCGCGGCGGCTGTGCGCGGCGCGGCGCGGCTCTCCACTCTCGGATCGGGCGCCTGTCGCAGAAGTTGAAGAGATCCTCCAGCGACGGACCGAGCAGGTCCATCACCATCACGTTGTAATCCCCCTCGACGGTGAAGGAGCGGACGGTAGGGATGCCCACGCCGCCGCCCAGAATCTTGTACAGCTTAGACTCGTACAGCAGCTGCGGGTGCTTGCTCTTGATCGACTCCAGCTTGATCGCCACTTCCTCGCCGGTCGAGATGTGCGTGCCGAGGTAGATGTCTCCGAAGCTTCCCGAGCCGATCTTGCGGCCGAGCCGGTACTTGTTGGCCACCCTAATCTCCATGGTTGCCATGGCAGCTGCGCCCCCGGCCCGGAGGCCGCGGGAAGCGGTTGTGGAAAAAGCTGGGTCCGCCGCCTTGCAGGCTGAGGCGGAGGGCGGGCCTTCGGGTGGAGAAGAATTCCGCGGCGCTCCATGATGACGCGTTGGCCCCTCCGCAGGCGGCCTAAGGCAGGCGACTGGGGTTCCAAAATGTGATCACAAATGGGCCGATTCCAGCGCACGCGCACCTGACGTCCCTCGCCACCTTGCGGGCCGCGCGCGCGGACTCCTCGAAAAGAATCCCGCCAGCGGGGCTAGCGCCCGATGCCAATCATCCGGCTCGCTGGGTGCGCTTCTCAGCTCCCCGGCCCCGCATGTGAGGTTAATAACTGCACTCCAAGTGCTCCAAGTGCTCCGGATAGCTCGCAAAGGATCACAACACACGTTGGGACCCCACCCACCCAGCGCAACAACACAAACAAATGTCCCACCATGCAGAGCGCATCTCTCTCTCTGTTGTGCGAGGCGTGAACCGCGCCATTCGCTCTCACCTGGCAACCCTGTCTGCACGTCTCGCGCGCGCGTGAACAGGGCCTTAAACCTCCATAAACATCATTGTGCAGGGGCTCCAGGCCCCAAATGA
>NW_005198817.1:0-1767 GCF_000372725.1 Emiliania huxleyi CCMP1516
ACGAGGACGGGATGAGCATTTGCGCCCCCATCGACGAGGCGGAGACGGGGTCCAACACGATCAGGCGAGGCGCTCGACGACGAGGCGCCAGGCGCGACGGCGGCAGGAGGCGAGGCGAGCAGCAGTGCTCCAGGAGGCGAGACGGTCCTCGGGCGGCGCGAGCGAGGGGAGGCGCTCGACGACGAGGCGCCGACCGTGATGGCGGAAGGCGACGAGGCGAGCAGCGGTGCCCCACCAACGAAGCGACCGCGCGGGAAGAAGACCAGGGGCGGCAGGAAAGCAAAGATGGGGGCGCACCAAATCAGTGACGAGCGTGACAGAGAGAGTGAGGGTGTCTAGTCGAGCGTCTTGTGTCGTGGAGGGGTCGAAGTCGAGGCGCATACGCGCCCGACGGAGACTCCTCAGGTGCCTGCGCACCAACCACCCCCCGGTGTTTTGACACCATTATTCGGTATATTAACCTCGCGGCCGCCTAGATAGACTGAAAGAGCTAGACACCGCAGGAGGCGAGGCTGCGGCTGCTGCTGCTGCTGCTGCTGCTACTACCGACGCTAGATACGACCCCCCGCCCAGCCCGCCCGCCCGCCCTGCCCGCCCGCCCGACCGCCCTCCTACCCACCTGGCCGCTCACTCCCATCGCCATACGTGTAGGCGCTCGAGTGCTCCCCTCGCTGCCTACTCGCTGCCTCTGGGGAGGAGGGGAAGACGTAGGGCGTGCTTGCGCGCCTTCCAACGGAGGCCCCTCCCCGAAAGGCAAGTATTAGACGAAACCGAGACCCCTCCCCCCCGCCCCGATCCCCCCACCCCCTTGCTCCCCTCCCCCCCCTCGGGAGGGCCGAACTGAGGCGCCCGTGGGGACCCCACAATTCCCTTCCCCCCTCGGAGGGGGCCGGACGGAGGCGTACCCCGTGGGCCCCGCTCTTTCCCTCGCATAGCGGCCACTCTTCGGATCGCTGGTCGAGCGACCCGGGGGATGCCCCGCGCGCCTGACCCAGGCGCGGAAACGAATCTGCGAGGCGAGGCCGCTCACGCGGCCCGATGGGGAGGAACGGGGCGAGCCCCCTCCAACCCACCCGCGCTAGGTCTCGGGGGGCGAAGGGGTCACACCCGACGACCTCGGGAACTAGCCGGGGCAGTCGGAGAAGTGGCAACTCCGTGCACTGACGGTCAGCCGTCAGAAAACACGCCTCCGTGGCTCGGGTTACACCAATCCTCGCTAGTACGCTACCCAACGCGGCCAAAGGATATCCACCTCGAGAACCTCGAGAGAGAACCCGTCCTTGGAGCACTTGGAGTGCAGTCATTACCCTCACATAAATCCGACGAATAGTTAGAGGCTGCGCAGGCCGTCCCGTTTGCTGTTTGAAACGCCTGTTGCGGGCTGGCTGCGCGCGCGCCCGCTGGCCCGCGCTGCCGGGGCTCTGTCTCACTCTCACGTGCCGCAATATGTGTCACACACGGCGGCTTCTGCCACCTCTCGATTGGTTCTACTTTCTCCGCACACCTACTGGGGTAAGGGCTCTTGGGATCCGCGTCGGCCTCTCTTTCCGCGCCTCCCCATACCGGTAGCTCCTGTTCCCCCAACTGAGTGTTGGGTGGGTCAAACCGCAATGCATTGGCTTCGTACCTGACCTTTTACTCTAGTGTTCTCTCCTAGTCTTCTCCCCTCTTTTGTGCTCTTATCTCTTCCGTCTCCTACTTAGTTCTCTTGCCTATTCCTTCGCGTATCGCTTGCTTGTAGTTTTATCCTCTCTCCTCCCCTCTTAT
>NW_005198816.1:0-1767 GCF_000372725.1 Emiliania huxleyi CCMP1516
GCTGGGCATAGCACAAGAAGGCCGATGCCTGCAGCGGAGTAGCAGCAGCCACACTTAAGGCAGTAGGGTAGACAGCCACCACCATCGCCTCCACCACCGATGCGAACATCACCAAGTCAGCCACCCCCATCTACGCCACCTAGGTCTGCTCCGAGGCAGGCACCGCCGCAGCCGCATGCACCGCCGACCTGGCCGCCTAAGCCCTCTCCACCACAGCCGTCACCGCCGCCGCCGAGACAGCCTCCACCTTCACCGCCTCCTCCGTCTCCACCACCGCCGTCCCCGCCGCCTCCCTCGCCGCCACCGCCATCGCCGCCTCCTCCCTCTCCACCGCCGCCCTCGCCTCCGCCGCCCTCACCGCCGCCACCGAGCCCGCCGCCACCCTCGCCGCCGCCACCCTCTCCTCCTCCGCCCTCACCGCCCCCGCCTTCGCCGCCCCCGCCCTCTCCACCGCCGCCCTCTCCCCCACCCCCTTCGCCGCCGCCACCCTCACCTCCGCCTCCATCACCGCCACCGCCCTCGCCACCACCGCCAAGCCCGCCCCCGCCCAGCCCTCCGCCTCCCTCGCCGCCGCCACCAAGCCCACCTCCACCCAGCCCACCACCTCCAAGCCCGCCTCCGCCCTCGCCTCCACCGCCAAGCCCGCCCCCTCCGAGTCCGCCGCCTCCGTCGCCCCCACCGCCCTCGCCTCCACCGCCCAGCCCGCCACCTCCGTCGCCGCCGCCGCCCTCGCCGCCGCCGCCCTCGCCGCCACCGCCCTCGCCGCCACCGCCCTCTCCGCCGCCACCGTCGCCTCCCCCTCCTTCGCCACCACCCCCTTCACCACCACCGCCGTCACCTCCGCCACCCTCGCCCCCTCCGCCTTCACCGCCTCCTCCTTCGCCGCCTCCGCCGTCGCCACCACCCCCGAGCCCACCTCCGCCTAGCCCGCCGCCGCCATCACCACCTCCGCCCAGCCCGCCTCCACCCAGCCCGCCTCCGCCGTCGCCTCCACCACCTTCTCCACCACCGCCGTCGCCGCCTCCTCCAAGCCCGCCGCCACCATCGCCCCCTCCACCCTCGCCTCCGCCGCCCTCGCCGCCACCTCCTTCACCGCCGCCTCCGAGTCCGCCGCCGCCCTCCCCGCCGCCGCCCTCGCCACCACCACCCAGCCCGCCTCCTCCGTCGCCTCCCCCGCCCAGCCCGCCGCCGCCCTCGCCTCCTCCGCCCTCGCCTCCTCCGCCCTCGCCGCCGCCTCCCAGCCCGCCGCCCCCGTCGCCGCCTCCGCCCTCGCCGCCTCCTCCGTCCCCACCTCCGCCGAGCCCGCCGCCCCCCTCACCGCCGCCGCCCTCCCCGCCCCCTCCGTCGCCACCCCCACCCTCGCCGCCCCCTCCGTCGCCGCCCCCGCCCTCGCCACCCCCGCCCTCGCCGCCGCCGCCCTCCCCGCCGCCGCCGAGCCCGCCCCCCTCACCGCCCCCTCCGTCGCCACCACCGCCCTCTCCGCCGCCACCGTCGCCTCCCCCTCCTTCACCACCACCCCCTTCACCACCACCGCCGTCACCTCCGCCACCCTCGCCCCCTCCGCCTTCACCGCCTCCTCCTTCGCCGCCTCCGCCGTCGCCACCACCCCCGAGCCCACCTCCGCCTAGCCCGCCGCCGCCATCACCACCTCCGCCCAGCCCGCCTCCACCCAGCCCGCCTCCGCCGTCGCCTCCACCACCTTCACCTCCGCCTCCATCACCGCCACCGCCCTCGCCACCACCGCCAAGCCCGCCCCCGCCCAGCCCT
>NW_005198815.1:0-1767 GCF_000372725.1 Emiliania huxleyi CCMP1516
AAAAGGGAAAGAGACACAGAAGATGGGCAGTGCAGCTTGATGCTGCAGGTCGAGCTAGAGGATCCCCTTCAGGTCGCCGCTCACGGCTCACCTTCGAACAAGCGAGCTGACGCCGCTTAGCTTTGAATCGCCGCGGCGCGGCCGGCGCACCGGCAGCGCCGACCGAGGTGTAGCAGGATGAGCAGACACGCATACGATTCGCCCGGGATTGGCGCCGACGGAACTTCCAACGTCGGGCAACGGGGAGAGAGAAATGTGCTCACGCGCTTGTCGCTTTGGCGCACGGCCTTGCGCGGGGGGCGACGTTGCTTGTTTAAATCTCATCAGCCGCGTGGGGCGTGGCGCCGTGGGCGAAGGGCGTGGCGTGAGCGCGTGACACGTTTTGATAAAATCGCATAGCGCTCGGGTCGACATGAGGGCAGCGGCCAGGCGAGGCTTGTAGCGCAAGGCCGATTGCCGGGGACTGGCGCAAGCGCGCCATGTCCTTCCTCTCCGCCCTGCCTCTGTGTCTCATCCCTCGTTTGGCGCCCCCCACCCACCGCCCCGCCTCTCCCCTCCTCACGCGGCGTTGAATCGGTCATAGTCCGCGTCGTTCATAAAGTACTGGCCGAGGGAGCCGATGGCCGAGCGCCCCTCCAGCACCTGCGGCGAACTCAGCGCGGTGTCGTGAGCTATCTGTGCCTTCTCTCATTTCCCCCTCTTTCTTTCTGTGCAGCACACCTTTGCAACGGCGGGCAGCGCCTTGGTCCGGTCGAACCACGCCTGAGTCATGGAGCGGCGGTGATTGCCCAGGAGACCCGCCATCTCCAGAGACGGCCCCGAAGCGGGGCGAGTCGCTCCTTGAGCCGCGGGGTGGCGTCGAGGGAGGCGGCCCCCGCCACAGCGGCGGTCTGGTAGAGCATGCCGAACCTAGAGATGGGGAGATAGGGGGGAGATCTGGGGGAGATCTGGGAGATGAGGCGCGTAGCCGGGCATCTCGTGCGTCGCGAACCTACGTGCTGAATACGCCAGACTTGGGGCGGGAAGGCGGCACTGCGCAGAGGACGCGGGCCACCGTGCAACTCCGAGGGGGGTACGAACACAGCGAGTACAGCGGAATACGGCTGAATACAGCAGAATACGTGCCCTCTCGACCGCCGGTTGGAGCACAAGAATACGCGCTCCGCTTCTAGGGGCCCGAGATGTGGGGAGATGTGGGGAGATCTGGGGAGATGTGGGTCTGTGCTCCGCTACTAGGGGCCCGAGGGGCCCGAGATGTGGGGAGATGTGGGGAGATCTGGGGAGATGTGGGTCTGTGCTCCGCTACTAGGGGCCCGAGGGGCCGATGTGGGGAGATGTGGGGAGATCTGGGGAGATGTGGGTCTGTGCTCCGCTCCTAGGGGCCCGAGGGGCCCGAGATGTGGGGAGATGTGGGGAGATCTGGGGAGATGTGGGTCTGTGCTCCGCTCCTAGGGGCCCGAGGGGCCCGAGATGTGGGGAGATGTGGGGAGATCTGGGGAGATGTGGGTCTGTGCTCCGCTACTAGGGGCCCGAGGGGCCCGAGATGTGGGGAGATATGGGAGAGCTGGGTTGGCGAGGACGACGGCTTCTAAGGAAGCCGTCGTCTGCGCCTTGTCTGCCGTGTGAATCGTGCGTGTGCGTCCGGCTCTGGTTGTGAACTTCTAGCATGCCAGACAGGTACAGCTCGCCCGCCGTCTGACCGGTCGAGGTGAAGCCCAGCGGCGCCTATTATATTATATTATATTATATCATATTATATTATATTAT
>NW_005198814.1:0-2358 GCF_000372725.1 Emiliania huxleyi CCMP1516
CGGACGTCGCCGCGGCTCGCCTCTGCCGCGGCGGCTGCTGCGCGCACGCGGCGGCGCCGCTCTCTCGCGAGACGGGCGACGCGGCTCGCCGCCGACGTACGCTGCGCTCGTCCGACGGTCCGCAGCGTGGCGTGTGCGGCGCTGTGCGCCGCTCTGCGAGCGCTTCTGCGCCTGCACTGCCACTCTCTGTTGCTGCTGGTGGTGGTGATGGTGGTGCTGATGGTGCAGATGCTGCTGATGGCGCGGCGCGGCTCTGCGACTGGGCTCGACGCGCGCGTGGCGAGCATCTGACGCGGCGGGCGGCGTCGGGCAAGTGCGCTTCTCTCTCTGGTGGTGGTGGTGCTGCTGCTGCTGGTGGTGGTGGTGCAGATGCTGCTGCTGGTGCGGCGCGGCTCTCCGACGCGACTCGATGCGCGCGTAGCGGCAATCTGACGCGGCGGGCGGCGTCGCGGGCGGCAGCGGTGGCGGCTCGCGGGTGGAGGTGGAGGCTGGTGGCTGGAGGCTGTGCTGGTGGACCTTTGACTAACTCTCACCCGCCGATCTCGGGTAGTCTCGGATAATCTCGGGTTATCTCGGGTTATCTCGGGTAACGTCGGGTCATCTCACGCACGAGCGACACACAGACACAAACAGGCTCACAAGACGAAAAAGAATTTTACAACGAATTTTACAACGTCGTGCGAAAAAGAAACAAAACACACAACCCAAGGAAAGGATGGGAGGACGGCACGCCGCCACCACACAGGGATTTTAACCTTGGACGCACGCGCAGCACCATCGTGATTTTTTTCTCGGGGGCGCGCCTGGGACATTTGCGGCCCGCCTCCGGCTGGCTGGGCTGCACGGCTGGGCGGCGCGGGGAGGTGCTGCAGTGTGAGAAAGAAATTGTAAACAATTCATGAGATTAGCAGCAATAACAGCAAAGCACTAAGGAAACTGCGCCGCCCGGCTGCGGGCCAAACACATCATACCTAGGTCCCTTCATACGCTCCTGGAGCCCAACCATGTGCGCCGCGATCTCTTCATGACCGCGGCAAGCAGGGTGAACGAACCGCGCCACGTAGTGCACAGAGCCATACAGTGCGTGCTCTTGCCTTAGAAATCGGTGTTTAGAAATTGGCTGCTGGAAATTTGGCTGATTTCCCTGGCCGAAATAGAAATCGGCTGCTGGCACGAGGCCGGCCCGATTTCTCTACTCTGCCGCGCCGCAGGCGCGAAGAAATTTTTAGAAATCATACGACTTTTTAGAGAGAGGTCGTTCTTTCACTTTCTTCTCAGTCTACAGTCATGGTGAAACGCAATTTACACCCTCTCTATAGTGTGAACAGTGTGAGTCTTGGGCCCGGGGTTGTGTCTTTGCGTGAACAGTGACGCAACACGTCAAGTCCCTCATGCTCAGCTCTCTGGCGCCGGCTCCAGCAGGAGCCACCACTCGCTCGCGCCATAGTTGTCGGCGGCTAGCTTGCACGCGACACGGCCCGCGAGGTGCTTGGTGCCCGTCTCTTTCTGGGAGTAGATGACGATGTGCGTCGCGTCAGGCTGACGCCACGAGGAGCCCACGCCGAAGTGCTGCACGGTGCCAACGTACCAGCCGGTGGCGCCGTCGAGGAGGTGCGCGGCGAGGATCTTGCGCCGGCACAGCGCGCGCTGCTCGTCGTCGTTCGCCAGCGGCGGGCACGTCGCCGCATAGACGTAGCCCTTCGGGGGCATTGCCGGAGCCTCGCCGCATGCCTGCATGCGCACGGCGGTGTCGTCCTCGTCCTCGTCCTCTGAGTCCTCCATGCCGTCCTCCGCCTCCTCCTCGCCCTCCTCCTCGCCCTCCTCCTCGCCCGCCGCCTCGTCGACATCGGCGAGCTCCGCCTCGTCCTCGTCCGCCTCGCTCTCCCCGCCGTCCGATCCGCCGTCCTCGTCCTTGAAGGTGTAGTCCGTCACCCCCTGCACGCAGATGTGCTCGTCGCCGGAGCCGTCGACAGTCATGAGCAGGCCGAGGCTGCGCGCCGACTTCTCGAAGTCATACGTGGCGCAGAGCGTCTCCCACGCTCGGCCCGCGATCTGCGTGATGAGCGAACGCTTCTGCCACGCCTTGAGGCCACCCTCCTTGGGGCCCTTGGTCCAGCGCTCGAGGTGGCCCGGCTGCTCGAGCCACGTGTCCATCTCGTCGCCCATCAGGTTCTTGAGGCGGACGCCGATGCCGCCGTCGATGAGCATCAGCTCGCCCGTCGAGCCAGTCGGCAGCAGGTGGCGGTCGCAGTGGGCGCGGCGCTGCAGGTTGCGCAGGTGCTCGGGCGTCGTCTGGGCCGGAGAGGTTGTCGAAGATGGCGACGCTCCGCTCGCCCGCGGCGCGGGCGGCCGCCGTCG
>NW_005198814.1:3899-5703 GCF_000372725.1 Emiliania huxleyi CCMP1516
TGACGGTCAGCGACGTCAATTCACGGGCCAAAATATTTGAGGAAACCATTTTGCTGTCCTCACGCACTCACGGCCCGCGCATTGCGGCTCCGCCGAGACCTTGTTGGCAAAGTTTGATCGCACGCGCTCGTTCCCCCACAGATCCCACTAAATCATCACGGCCCCCCGTAACACCCCCTCCGCGCGCGGTCAAAGGCTTCCCAGGGCCGGTCTATGACATGAACCGATAGACACAAGCAAAAACAACCGCACCTCTAAGCTTCTCGGGCACCCCGAGGCCCATACGGCGCCCCGGCGGGCCCCGGCGGAGGTCCGGCGCGGCGCTCCAAATCCGCACACTCTTCGCGAGCTTCTACGGGAGTTCACGCGGCCTCTCCGCCTCGTGAGGCACACCCCACACCCACCACGAGTCCTGGGGCCGTGGGCGGACCTTTGGCCGCGGCGTCCGGAGCTTTGGTCGTCGAATATCGGCCGCCAACTAGGCCGTCGAGATCGAACGTGTCCGGAAAAAGGCTCTCGGATGGGTCCGGCAGCGGTCCCATGGACCCAGAAGCTCGCCCCGGCCGAGCATTCACGGCTCGGCCCCCGCCCCTGGTCACCCAGACGTGCCCTTGGACAGCCGTAGGGGCTCGGATGACGACGTTGGCGCCCGCGACGACGCCCTCCCCGACGCGACGTCGGGCATCTGGCAGATACACTACTCGTACTCCCGGGCGCGGCGGCGCGGAGTGATCACGTGGTTTGGGATTCTGAGCGATGGCAGAGGCCTTTATTTGCAAACGAGGACGCCCCGCGAGGCCCCGTCGGCCGGGAGTGGTGAGTGGGACCATAAACAAGCACTATATCCCGTACCGCGACCAGCCCACACACAGCCCAAACCGCTGCCAAACCGGCCCTGATCACGCCGGCCGGGAGGCTGCCGGGGCGCCCAAACAGTCCCTCACGAACGCCACACGGGCCACCACGGCCCGTCCGGCGGCCCGAGTGCCGCCCCACACCCGCCCGACGCCCTCGGCCAGCCAGCGCCCACTCTGAGAGGCTTCACCGCCGCCAGCGCGCCGAGCGCGCCGCCCTCTCCTCGCGCCACACGGGCCCCTGGCCGCACGCCCGAGAGGCGGCCCATAATTTGAGTCGAGACGCGCCGCCGGCCAGCCAGCAGCTCGCCCGCCACCCGCAGAGTGCCGCCGCCGCCCCCAGCCCGCACTGGAGAGGCTCTCCCGGCCGCTAGCCGCTGTCGCGTCGCCCGGCGGCTGCGCTGGCAGCGTGGCGGTGAGGGCGGTGGAGGAGATGGCGGCGGCGGGCTGGGCGGTGGCGGTGAGGGAGCTGGCGGCGACGGGGGCGGGGGTGACGGTGGCGGCGGGCTCGGTGGCGGCGGCGAGGGCGGCGGCGGCGAGGGCGGCGGCGGTGAGGGCGGAGGGGGAGAGGGCGGGGGAGGGCTCGGCGGTGGCGGAGACGGGGGTGGTGGCGAGGGCGGCGGAGGCGAGGGCGGGGGCGGGCTCGGAGGCGGTGGTGACGGGATGGCGGCGAGGGCGGTGGTGGCGAGGGAGGCGGCGGCGATGGCGGGGGCGGGCTTGGGGGCGGAGGGCTGGGCGGTGGTGGTGATGGTGGCGGAGGGCTGGGCGGCGGCGGGGATGGTGGCGGAGGCGACGGCGGCGGCGGCGACTGCGGGCGCGGGCTTGGCGGGGCCGGGGAGGGCGGTGGTGGCCAGGGAGGTGGTGGCGATGGCGGGGGGCGGGCTTGGGGGCGGGAGGCCTGGGCGGCTGGTGGTGAATGGTGACGGAAGGGCTGGGGCGGCCGGCCGGGG
>NW_005198814.1:5803-17489 GCF_000372725.1 Emiliania huxleyi CCMP1516
GCGGCAGAGGTGTCCGCCTCTGGCCGGCGCGGCCAGCTACGCGGCACGCTCGTCGCCATCGAAATGGTCGGAGCCTGCGGCTCCGCAGACGAGTACGGCGGCCGCTTCGCCGGGCTGGCGCGGCAGGTGGGTCAGCGGGTGGTGGGCAATGCGGCGCTGGTCGCGGCGCTGCGGGAGCACCTGCAGCAGTGGGCGAGGGGCGGGGCCGTGGCGAGCCGGCACGAGGCGTACGCTGGGCTGCTGCCCGCAGAGCTGCTAGGGCTCGCAGGCCTCGCCGACGAGGGAGCGAGCTTTTACCTCTGCCGCTCGTTCGAGGTCGCTCCGGGCGTGACCCTCAAGCCGAGCTGGTCGCTCGGCGTCTACCTCTCGCGGTCGGCCGCGCCGCCGCCGCCACCATCGCCGCTGGAGCATAGCTGATTTTAGCGCGCAGATAGCGTCTCGCCCCAGAGCCCCACTCAGCACTCAACACTCTTACTTCACACTTGTGCGGAAACACCTACACTGCAAGAGTGCAACCTGCAAACACTCGCTTGCTTTCAGTCATGGAAATCTCTAGTCTTTCTTAGAGATTGAGAGGAGTGAGACCTGAAGATTTCAGGGCAGATCTCAGTCTCTAGTCCCGCCCTTGAGATCTCCCAAATCTTCGTCGAGACTTCAGCCACGAAATCTCAGTCTTCCCGTCGCTCGGTGTGAGTTTCTAGAGGAAGCGCGTGAGATCTCAAATGGACAAGATTCCTTTTCGGATTTCGCTTTGGGAGTTTGAGATTTCGATGAGGGGTGGGAGAGACTGAGACTGCAAGCAAGAGAGATTCCGTTTTCGATGCAGAATGCTGTGAACTTCCTCAACCTTCCAACGCCTTTATCTCGCATCGTTCGAAAAACATCACTTGCGGACCACCGAAATCTACTCGGGCAGCGTGACTCGAGATTTGAGATTGAGACTGAAAGAGTTTAAACAAGACTGAAAGAGGCACGCTCGGCTTGCAATGCTTTGCGCCGCCGACACCGTCCATCTCGCCGCCGGCCTGAGGCGGTTCTCCACGAAGCTGCGGCCGCTCGAGAGTGAGGACGAGATCGTCGCGCTTCTCCTCGGCATGGCCCGCTACCCAGTCGACACACCCGACCGCGCAGAGCTCATCGCTGCCGACATGCAAACAAAGCACGCGTCCACGACCATCAACGTCCTCGTCAGCAGCATCGAGAGCGAGGAACGGCGTCTCGCGCGGGGCGCATGCAAAGCCCATCACATAGATGATGTTCTCATGGTGTAGTGCTGCCGCGATCTGACACTCGGAGGCAAAGGCGCTGCTCGCGCGCAGCGGCTGCTTCACCGCGAGACGACCACCGTAGTGGCGGCCAAGCCTAACGGTGCCTTGGCCGCCCTTGCCGAGGCGACCCTGGCTGCTGCCAAAGGCGATGTCGCGCAGGGCGAGGCCGCCGTACCGGCTCGCGGTCGGCGCCAAAGGCGGGATCGGAGCGACGAGGCGAGGAGCAATTGTAGGTGGAAGAGCGGCGAGGGGCGGCGGAAGTGCCAAGCTCGGCTGCCTCGCGACGAGCAGGTGGCCCCTGCCGTGCTGGCCGAGGGCCCGTGGCCGAGGGACGGTAGACGGAATCGGGACGGGAACGAGAGCCGCAGGAGCAGCGTCAGGCACCGCGAGGGCGGCGGCCTCCGCTCTCGTTTTCTTGAGTCTGCGTCTGTACTCGACCTTCTCGGCCCTGCGGTCACGGCCCCGATCGCCCCTATCATCCGGATTGGCGCGTCTATACACGGCCTCAGCGCGTGCCTGCGCCGCGGATCGCTCCCTTTTCGGCATGTCGTTGCATGTCAAGAACCCAGTGTCGGGAGCGAAGGCGCGAGTGGTGACACGCCCGCAACCTTTGAGCACCTGCGTCCCCCACCAGACATAAATCGTCCCCCACCAGACATCGAAGTCAAATGTCAAAGACACCTCTAGGGACTGGCAAAGTGGGCTGCCACACCCACAAAGATGCAGAAAAAGGGGACACCGGCGTGACGTGGCCTCTCGACGGGTTTGTTGAAGCAGAACTTGGTTCGGCGCACGAGCGAGCACGCACACACGAAATGAATGAATGTTTGCCGCGTGGGTACAGACGCAATTTAGTGGGTTCAGGGACGGTTAAGCGGGAGGATTGAATTCGTATCTCAGGGCAACCTTTTAGTGTACTAGTATCTAGACCGTATAGTGACCGGCGCGCAGCGCCGAAGAAAATTTTGGCAGAAATCGCTTATAGAAATCGGCTGCTGGCTCGCCCGATTTCCCTCGCCGAAACAGAAATCGGCTGCTGGATGCCGACGCCCCGATTTCTATCGCCACGCCTCGCACTGTAGGAGCCCAACCCAGCGGGGTGTTGGTCGTCGAGGGGTGTCAGCTCCTCGGTGTGCTGATACTTCCCTCCGACCCAAATGTCCACACTCATCGTCGACTGCGGTTCGGGCCTGACGCGCGCCGCCGTCTTCTGGGGGGACGCTGGCAATCGCGTCCACGCCTGCGAGGCGAGCGCGAGCACCGGGCAGGCGGAACCGTTTGCGCTCCCTCGGATCGTTGACGTGCTCACCGAGGGCGGCTCGGCGCTGCGCCGGTGGGTGGCGAGCATACAGGAGCTCGTCGTGGCGACGGGCTGCACCTCCACAGTAATTGGCGCCACCGGCGGGCTGCGGCAGGCCGAGGCGGCCGGCAGGGTCACGCCTCGCATGCTCGCGTCGCTTGGAGAGCTGCTGCGGGAGCTGGTGCCGGCCGCCGAGTTCCGCAGCCTGAGCGGCGAGGACGAGGCGCGGGCCGAGCTCGGCGCGGTGCAGCACGTCGCCGACTTGACACTGCCGCCGAGTGTGCCCCGGCCGATCGGAATGCTCAGCGGCGGCGGGATGACCTCGCAGGCGAGCGGCCTTGCTGTCGCTGCCCGGGAGTGTCGGTGCTGAGATCGTCCCCGACCTTTGCAGGTCGGCTGGCACGACCCTCCGGGCGCAGCGGCCAGCTTCCTCTCGGTGACGCACGGGCTGATCGACGCCGCCGCCTCGCTCTGCGAGCGGGCGGACGGCGCGGCCGACGAAGACGCGCGGAGTTGCGCGATCGAGGCCTTTGGCGCGCGGCTTGCGGCAGAGGTGTCCGCCTCTGGCCGGCGCGGCCAGCTACGCGGCACGCTCGTCGCCATCGAAATGGTCGGAGCCTGCGGCTCCGCAGACGAGTACGGCGGCCGCTTCGCCGGGCTGGCGCGGCAGGTGGGTCAGCGGGTGGTGGGCAAGGCGGCGCTGGTCGCGGCGCTGCGGGAGCACCTGCAGCAGTGGGCGAGGGGCGGGGCCGTGGCGAGCCGGCACGAGGCGTACGCTGGGCTGCTGCCCGCAGAGCTGCTAGGGCTCGCAGGCCTCGCCGACGAGGGAGCGAGCTTTTACCTCTGCCGCTCGTTCGAGGTCGCTCCGGGCGTGACCCTCAAGCCGAGCTGGTCTCTCGGCGTCTACCTCTCGCGGTCGGCCGCGCCGCCGCCGCCACCATCGCCGCTGGAGCATAGCTGATTTTAGCGCGCAGATAGCGTCTCGCCCCAGAGCCCCACTCAGCACTCAACACTCTCACTTCACACTTGTGCGGAAACACCTAACACTGCAAGAGTGCAACCTGCAAACACTCGCTTGCTTTATAGTAGACCGGAGGGCTACGAAGCCTTCTGACCTGCAAAGTGAAAGTGCGATACACATACGATATGTAAGCGCGGTCTTTTATATCAGGACATACACAATGGTGTACGAGTGTAGGACCGTACAGGTACACCGTAGTCCGTAGAGCGTGTAGTTTGAGAGAGACGGACAGAGGCGAGAGCCCCCGCCAGCGGCAGCGCGGGCCCGAAAAGTCGAACGCGACCCCCCCCCCCCCAAAAAAAAAAAACTGTGCTCTTCAATTACCGGTGTATGATACGCATGCTTGTGTCGTGCAGTGTGACCACGGTCAGGGTGGAGAGTGCGTAGACCACGCAGCGTCGCGAATCGGGGGGGGGGGGGGGGGAGGGGAGAACCACACACACAGCTCAAGACCCAAGTACAGGAGAGCTCTGGCTCACCGCGTGGCCAACGCGCGCGGCGGGCCGCAAGCCTCGAGCAAAGCCAGCGGTATGCGCGCCGCCTCAGTGGCCGCCCAAATGCTTCTCCTTGTAGCTGTGCCGCTCGACTGCCGGCGGAAGCGGAGGAGCCGCGTCAGCAGCTCGGGAAGGGGGTCGGGCGGCGGGCGGGCGGGCGAGAGGCGGGGAGGGCAGCACGCACAGCGCAGGTGCTGAAAGTAGTCGAGCGTGTAGCCAATGAAGCCTACGACCAGCATCGCGTGCACGACGGGGCGGAAGGAGCCCTTGTCAAAGAACATCTTCTTGTAGTTGGGGAAGGTGCGCGCAAAAAACGTGTCGCCCTTGAGCACACTCATGTACGGCGCCTCGCCAGTCGCGGGGAAGCGCGGGTCCATGGACATGGCGGACCCTGTGGATGGGGTGTGCACAGGGTCAAGAGCGGCCGACCGAGACAGAAACGGACGCCGCGCGCTCCCGCATGTCGCCACCACCGCGTGTGCAGAGGATCAGGCGGCGCCCGAGAGACGGAGCAGGAGGCTGCGCGCTCCCACATGCCACCCACACAACCCTGCGCGCCCCAGCGCGGTCCCTGCGCCGTCTACGGCAGCCGCGCCACTCTGTGCCGGCACGCGCTCCGAATGGCGGGAAGAGGTTTGTGCGCGCGGCCGTTCCGGCGCAGGCTGAGGGTGTGTTAGGGTAGGGGGTAGTGTGTGACGCGTGCTTTGCGTCCGCCGCGCGCCCGCGCACTGAAAGGCCGACAGAAACTCGCCGAGAAAAAAGAAAAGAACGCGTCAAAAGACGCATCTGTGTTTCCTTTACGGCCCTTTCCCTGCGAACGCGCACCCCCGGGGCTAGGGCTCTCTAGCCCGTAACCCGACACCGATCATCCGGCCCGCTGGGTGCGCTTCTCAGCTCCCTGGATGTGAGGTTAATGACTGCACTCCAAGTGCTCCAAGTGCGGAAGCCGTCAACAAACCCTTGAGACAGCATGTCTCTGCTCGTCTTCCTGCTCCTCGCTCGGCCGGGTGGTGGCACGGGTGGTGCGGAGGCGTCGCCGCCGCGCTTGCGCGCGCGCGGGGCGGCGCCGGAGCCCACCTGCTGGCACCGCCACGGCGCGACGCCCGGGGCGGCGATCGTCTCGCCCTCCCTCACTGATGTGTTCATTGGGGGGGGTCATAACAAACACGGTACAGGATCGAGGTGCACGCTTCCAGAGCAGTGTCGTCCCCCCTCTCCCCGACGGCGATGGCGGTGTGACCGATCGAGCTACAAGACTGAGATGAGACACCGCCAGTGGATGTGGGAGTCCACCGTGCACCGCGCTGCGAGCCTGTCGTGTCCCTTGTCAGGAGCAGGAGAGCCCCACCTGTCCCCCTGATCGTCCTTCCAAAATCTTGCTCGTGCAGGTGGGGACCCTGTCCTCCTCCCCTATCCCTCGTTTGGGTTTGTCTGTTTTCTTTCTTTCTTTTCCAAGTGCTCCAAATCCAAAACTGTGGCTCCCCTTTCTCCCCACTCCCGGCCGGGGTGGGGCGCGCGCGGGGGCGGCGGGTGTGCGGGATGTCTGTGGGCCCGAGATCACATGCCATGTCCGCCTTGCGTTTGTTTCATAACATCGAAGGCTAGCTCAAAAAAGAAGAAAAGCGATATCGCTGGGTGCCGGCCCTGGATCCAAATCCAAAACTGTGACTCACAGTAATGTCTCACAGACTCTCACCGATCTCTGTGTTGTCTCAGCCTGGTCACAGCAACAGGCTCACTTTGTCTCAAGGGGTGGCACAGTCCACCTCCAGAGACGTGTTTGAGACACCCCTCCCTCGTCTCGCCCTGCGCGTCTGCTCCGCCTCACCGTCTTCTGCACTGCGTCGTCTGGCGACGGGTCCTCCATAGTCGGTCGAGGTCGCCGCCCTCCTCGTGCCTCTTCCCAACGTTCCCTCGGCGGCCGATGCCGTCTGCTCCGGCTCCCCAGTCCCCGGGTCTGCCCTGCTCTCGTCTGCGCTAGTTTCTGCTTCGTCATCACCGGCTGCCTCACCAAAAAGCATTTGCGTCGAGTATATCGACCTCTACTGCTTACCCAGCCTTCGAGTGTATCCTGGCTGTACTGGGCTGGGTTTTTAGGCATTGTGGGGTTGGCACTCCCATCGACCCTCACATGACCTCCTGCGGTCTCTGAGATGGACACCAGTGGGTGTGGGACCACAGCCAGGATACACTCGAAGACTGGGTAAGCAGTAGAGGTCGATACTCGACGCGTCCCACATGGTATGTGTCGCTGTCGGCACGCTGTCGACAGGACGTCGAGCGACACCGGTGGCACCAGGAGTGGTCGGGCGGTCTCCCGTCATGAGAGAGCCACCATGTGATCCGTATGATGATTCCTGACAACCGCCTCAGTCAACTTTCGTCACAGTTCCCGCTCTGAGAGGAGCTGCGGGTCAGCTCGACAGCTGGAGCTGTGTCGCCGGCGTGCGGCGGCCTGCCTCCGGAGGTGCCTCTGAGGTGGACATTTTTTGGTCACCGTGAGAGAAACGCGTTCGAATTTTCACTCCGGAACTTCAACTTCGCACGCGCCAGGGCTACAATAGAGAATAGTGCCAGTGAGGCGGAGGCGCGAGTCGGAAGGCCGCGACCGTCAAGTGTTTTCCCAATACTGTCCCGTTTTGCTGTTCACAGCTAGGGACGGCCTCTGCGGCAAAGTCAAACCACCCCACCTACCGCCTCCCACCTACCTACCGCAGCAAACCTTCGGCTCCCGCTCAGAGGCTCGCCGCGCCCGTGCGGCGCGCCGAGGCGGCGCCGAGGCCGGCGCCTTGCACCCGGCCCGCGGCCGGCACCGCCTCGCCCCACAACTGACCGCCCTGCAGCCCCTGCGCAGGCGTGCCGCAGGCGTCGCTCAAAAAGCGACGGCCGGGTGTGGGCTGATCCCTTGCCCCGTCACCTGCCGCCCTCGCCCGGCCGCCTCACCGCGCACGGAGCGCTCGGCTGCTCGCCGCCGCCGCCGCGCGTCCCGCGCCGCCACGCACGCTTGCCCCCCTTGCCGGACGCGCGCTCTGTGCAGCGGCGCAGAGCGCGCGTCTCTGGCACAGACGGAGCAGCGACCGCGCCAGCGGTCGCTGCTCCGCCCCTCCGTCGCGCGCGCCGCGCGCGCTGCCGCCGCCGCCGCCGCCGCCGCCCCCTCCTCGCCGTCTTCACCACCCCTGCCCTCTGTTGCCCGCACGCGCGCGCCGCGCGCACCCGCCCCCGCCCACGCCCACGCCCCCGCCCACGCCCCCGCCCCCGCCCCCGCTCCCAAGCGCCCCTTCCCCGGTGGGTGTGCGTAGAAAGTGAAACCGATCGAGAGGTGGCAGAAAAGCCGCCGTGTGTGACACATATTGCGGCACGTGTGTGACGTGCGGTGAGTGTCGGTGAGAGACACACACATATTGGGGGGGTTTGCGGGGAGAGCCCCGCCCCCGGGCCCGGCGCGCGCAGCGCGCGGGGCGTTTTTTATGCAAACATGCAAACGGGACGGCCTGCGCAGCCTCTAACTATTTTCCTACAATCGCTGTGAACCCAGCCACGTATCCCGCTATCAACGTGAGGAGAAGGGGGACAGAGCAAGCAATACCCCCAAAATGCGATCCAAACTACCAGCGCCGCGCCGAAACGCGAAAGGAGCGCGGCCGTCGGCTCGCACCTCGCAGCGTTGGGCTGCTTGCTCAACCCCATCGCGTCCGACACCGAGTCGTGCGCAATCCTCGCGTGATTGCTGATTGGTTTCAACCATAATGGTTCCATTTCGAGAGAGACTTTCCGAGAGGCTCTTTGGAAGGGAGGTCCGCAGCACCCCGAGGGAGGCGGCGAACCAGCTGAGCAATAAACTTTCGCACGCTCAGCACCTGGGCGATCTCGCGCCGCCTAGCGCGCCGCCTCGTCACCGCCGCCACCGCAAGTCGAGAACTACTCGCGCGCGCATATGCCGCCCCCCTCCCCGCTGCCTTTTAAACCCCTTCTCCGGACCGTGCCGCTGGCAGGTGCTCCCCGGCGGCAATCTCGGCCTCGCTGTACCCAACCAGCCGCGCCGCAAGCGGTGTTAGCAGCGGCTCGTCGCGCGGCACAGAGTACCGCGCCATCTGCTCGTCGCAGTACACGCTGTACTCGTGCGTCGGCTGGAAGACATATGGCCGGTGCGCCGTCGTGACGCGCGCCCGGACCGCCGCCTTTCGCCTCCGAATCACCTCCTCCGAGGCGCGCGAGCGGGGGACGAGGCAGACAAAAGCGACCGCGCGCAGCAGCTCGTCCTCCTCCTCCTCCTCCTCCTCCCCGCCCGCGAGGACTGCGCCCCCTTCCCCCGGCGCTGAGCAGTGGGCAGTGCGCGAGTCCCACAGCAGCAGATCGCCGCGCTGCAGCAGGCAGATGATGCCGCCACTGCCACTGCCGCCGCCACTGCCGCCGTCACCGCCGTCGTCACCGCCGCCGTCGCGGAGTAGGGGGTCGTCGGGCGGAAGCCTGAAGAAGTCGTCGTCGTCCTGCAGCTCCGCCGCGTAGCGAGAGAGCCGTCCAAAGCGGCGGTGCGATCCCGGCAGGAGGACGTTGCCGCCCGTGGCGTGGCTTGTGGCCGGTCCGAAGTGGACGAGGCCCTGGACACACTCGAACTCTGGCCTCGCCGGGTTCTGGTCCACGTGCAGCCAACCGCCGCGCGTCCGCCGCTCCGGCCGCCGCCTCCACGGCCGAAACGCGGCCGCGCCGTCGAGCGAGGTGATCAGGTCGTCCGACGTCACGCCCCACACGGCGGCAAAGGCCGCGCGCACGTTGGCGTTGCTCCGGATGCGCCACATGAATTCGGAGCACCCGATGCCGTGGAAGGGCAGGATGCCGCCCTCGACGCAGCGAGGCCAGCGCTCGTCGTCCCACGTGTCGGGCCGCCGCCGCTCGACGCCTGTGCCGAGCCCCTCTAGCCAGGCCCACAGCCCGTCTAGCGCGTGCTCGCATTCGGCCACGGTGAGAGCGTGAGAGAACACGACGAATCCGTGCTCGCTGAGGTGAGCGGCTGCAGCAGCTCGCTCCGTCTCTGGGCAGAACTTCTGCGGATGCACGTAGCGGGGAACGGGTTCGCTGCCCTCCCGCACGGCGGCCGACTCCGATGGCGGCGGGATTACCGTGTCCGGGGCTGTCACCATGAACGAACCTGCACACGCGCTCGACTATACTCGCGTAGACTCCAAGCCGTGCGGTCGTGTCCTCGCGAGGAACCTGTGCACTCTGCGGCCGTCGAGCAGGAGCGCAGCTCCGTCTCGCTCCAAGTGGCTCCAAGTGCTCCAAGTGCGCTCCAAGTGCTCCAAGTGGCAAGTGGCGACAGACTGTCTGGTGGAGTGCGTCCTCTCCTTCACAGCGTCTCGAGGTTATTGAGAAGAAAATACCTCCGATGGCGCTGTGCGCTGGCCTGTGAGAGGTTGAGGTGCGAGCCCTGGATTCACACAAATACTTGATTTTGCAGGATTTTTCCGCGCCTCGAAATTCGTAACAATCGCCTCGCCGCTCCACAATGCCTTTCTCCGTTGCCTCCAGCCGCGCGGCGCCATCGTCCTCGACACCTCGAGCTGCTGCCCGGCGACCGCCGCTCGCCTTCGACGACAGTCGTAACAATCGGCGGTGAGCGGCACCTCCTTGGCCCAGCACCGGTGTTATCACGTCTCAGCTGCTTCATTGCCATGTCCAGTTATGGCGGAGACGCGCTGATAGCATTCCTGTGCACGCAGTTGGACCAGCACGGCCATCGGGTGCGTGGCGCAAAAAGACCTGTTTGCGCTGTCTTCGATATCAGCGGCTACATGCGCTGCTGCGCGTACCTGTGACGGACACATGTTGATCACATCCATATACCTCACTAACATACAGCTGGCGAGCCTTGCATCCCTCGTCTGGCCATGCTGTGCATCATCTCACCGTATGCAGCCGTATACGCCCACGGTGCTCACAGGGTCGGGCGTCACGGTGCTCGTGGCAAGCATCTCCGTCACTCTTGTGACTTGTGGGCTTGGTGGTGTTGCCTCCGGTGCTACTGCTGGCTAGGGTGCCAATGGCGCGACGGGAGGCGGCCATTGGCGCCACTACAGCAACGATTGTTACGCCGTGGAAAAATCCGGATTTCGTGCCCCGAACCGGCCGACACGTGGCCGCATATATGTATATATACCACGTCCGTATGGGCTGCACAAGCCAAACCACGCTCATCACAGCTTGCCACAGTGTGGCTCCTGGCAGTGGTAAGCCATTCTTGGTGTACCAGCTCACAGCAGGGCCGTTTGATCACGATTGTTACACGGCGTGAAAAATCAAGTATTTGTGAGATATGTGATCTGTGATGTGTAAGGGTCCGCCGGCTGGCGCATTTTGTATACCGAGGCGGTGCCCGGTGCCGAACCTGTCGGACCTTAAGACAGCGTTGTAGATCCCTGGGCGAGGGTGGTGGAGGGGGGGGTCTGGCGGCGGAGCAACCACCTATATGTGCTATGACCTATCCACCTCCTTCCCTCTCCCAGCTCCACCTTGGGTTGTCCCTATTTTCTTGCTTTCTTTTTCTTGTTGAGCCTGTCTGCTGTGAGAGAGAGTTGTGTTGTTTAAATTCTTTTTTCTTTCTTTGCTCCAACGCCTCTCCAACGTGTGTGCGGTCCAAGTGCGTGTAGGAGGCCCAGATGGAGGCGTAACCACGCGGGCTAGACCACGTGTCGGAGGTTCTAGGACGACTACTCGCCGCCAGGATCACGTGCCACATGCAGCGTCGAACCTCTTCCCTCAACCCCGACCCCTTGCCCTCGCGAGGAACCTGTGCACTCTGCGGCCGTCGAGCAGGAGCGCAGCCTCCGTCTCGCTCAGCACGCCGAGCGGGTTGTCCCTCAGCCACCCTGGCCCGTCTGCCGCGCCCACGCCGCCGCCGGCTCGCGCCACGCGCGCGCGGCGCAACGACGAGCCCTCGCCGCCGCCGCCGCCGCCGCCGCCGCCGTGGGCGCGCAGGCCTATCGGCGGGGGCGCACGCGCGGCAGGGGTCGGTCGCGACTGGGCGGCATGGGCGGTCGGGCGGCGAGCGCGGGGTGCCGGCGCGCTCCGCCGCGGCCCTCGCCTCGACGGCGACGTCCTCGACGTTGGACTGGAAGAGGAGCCACCCACCGCTGTCTCGCAGGGCGGCGGCGATCTCCGCAAGCAGCGAGGGCGGGAGCATGTACCTGGCGAGTAGAGACCACGCCTCGCTTTTTCACAGGGGGGGATCCGTCTGGAAAAAGGATGCTTTTCGCTGCGCATGCTCGAGCCCCCGCGAGGGCTTGTGCTGTGAATAGCAGGCGTGGTCTCTACTCGCCAGAGCATGTACCCCTCCTCGCGGGTCGGCAGCTGCGCGTTTCCCCCTCCGGGAGCGCGGTAGGGCGTTGGGAACTGGACGAGCACGCCGGCGAGGCGAGAGGTGGAGGAGGAGGCGGCGGCGGCGAGGCAGCGCTCGGCGGAGGCGGAGGCGAAGCGGGCGGTGGCGGCCGTGCCCCACCGCGAGGCGGTGCCGGTGGCGAACGCAGTCTTGAGGGCGGAGGAGTCGCAGCCTGTCGCGGGCGGGCGGGCGGCGGGGGGGGGGGGGGGGCCTCTGGCCGGAAAGAGAAGG